>NW_025334501.1:0-212874 GCF_014858855.1 Bufo gargarizans | reverse complement strand
CTCTCAGTGTACAATCCCTCATATCACAACTCTAGCACATTCACAGTAAAAAAATCACACACAAAAAATTTACGTGTGTTACACAGCGCGCCATTTTCCTAACCAGGAGCATCACACAGCAGCCACCCCCCCCCCCCCCCCCAGTATATAATCCCACACAGCAGTTTCCCCCCCCAGTATATAATCCCACACAGCAGTTTCCCCCCCAGTATATAATCCCACACAGCAGTTTCCCCCCAGTATATAATCCCACACAGCAGTTTCCCCCCCCAGTATATAATCCCACACAGCAGTTTCCCCCCCCAGTATATATCCCACACAGCAGTTTCCCCCCAGTATATAATCCCACACAGCAGTTTCCCCCCCCAGTATATAATCCCACACAGCAGTTTCCCCCCCAGTATATAATCCCACACAGCAGTTTCCCCCCAGTATATAATCCCACACAGCAGTTTCCCCCCCCCAGTATATAATCCCACACAGCAGTTTCCCCCCCCAGTATATAATCCCACACAGCAGTTCCCCCCCCCAGTATATAATCCCACACAGCAGTTCCCCCCCCCAGTATATAATCCCACACAGCAGTTCCCCCCCCCAGTATATAATCCCACACAGCAGTTCCCCCCCCCCAGTATATAATCCCACACAGCAGTTTCCCCCCCCCCCAGTATATAATCCCACACAGCAGTTTCCCCCCCCAGTATATAATCCCACACAGCAGTTTCCCCCCAGTATATAATCCCACACAGCAGTTTCCCCCCCCAGTATATAATCCCACACAGCAGTTTCCCCCCCAGTATATAATCCCACACAGCAGTTTCCCCCCCAGTATATAATCCCACACAGCAGTTTCCCCCCCCAGTATATAATCCCACACAGCAGTTTCCCCCCCCCAGTATATAATCCCACACAGCAGTTTCCCCCCCCCCAGTATATAATCCCACACAGCAGTTTCCCCCCCAGTATATAATCCCACACAGCAGTTTCCCCCCCAGTATATAATCCCACACAGCAGTTTCCCCCCCCAGTATATAATCCCACACAGCAGTTTCCCCCCCCCAGTATATAATCCCACACAGCAGTTTCCCCCCCCAGTATATAATCCCACACAGCAGTTTCCCCCCCCAGTATATAATCCCACACAGCAGTTTCCCCCCCCCCCAGTATATAATCCCACACAGCAGTTTCCCCCCCAGTATATAATCCCACACAGCAGTTTCCCCCCCAGTATATAATCCCACACAGCAGTTTTCCCCCCCCAGTATATAATCCCACACAGCAGTTTCCCCCCCCCAGTATATAATCCCACACAGCAGTTCCCCCCCCCCAGTATATAATCCCACACAGCAGTTTCCCCCCCAGTATATAATCCCACACAGCAGTTTCCCCCCCCCCAGTATATAATCCCACACAGCAGTTTCCCCCCCCCCCCCCAGTATATAATCCCACACAGCAGTTCCCCCCCCCCAGTATATAATCCCACACAGCAGCCTCCCCCCCAGTATATAATCCCACACAGCAGCCCCCCAGTATATAATCTCACACAGCAGCCCCCCCCCCCAGTATATAATCTCCCAGTAGTCAGACTCTCTCCCCTCTCAGTGATACAGAAGCTGCTGAGTCTCCATCCCCGAACCTTCTTTCTCTGCAAAAAGTCGGCCAGTGCCATTTTATAGAACACCGACTGCGACCCACAGGACCTAGGAATATCACGTGATATTGTGACGTCAGGAGGTCCTTACGGAGTATAGTACCGTATAGCCTTTACCGATAATAAACAGGCAACGCTTCGGTTTCCATGGCAGCCAGGGCCGCCGCGGTGCCTGCCGGGATACCTAGTAGCTGCTGCTCGCGCTGCATGCTGGGAGGCCTCTGCTGGGTTGATTAGCGCCTGCGCAGCTCCGCCTCTTCCTTTTTGCAGACAGAGAGACGGACGAGATGGGTCACCAGCAGCTGTACTGGAGCCACCCGAGGAAGTTCGGGCAGGGATCCCGCTCCTGGTGCGTGTGTGGCGGCTCGCGGTGTTGAGGAGGGTGTGCAGGGGGCGGGCGGAGGAGGAGAGCGGCCGGGGCGGCGGTGGTGGAGGGGGGATGTGGGTAGGCCGCATGGAGCGCATCATGGCGGGCGGCAGAGCCTCACCTCGGGGCCTGTCTATCCCTCCACAGTGACGGCATCAGTCCTCAGTGATGAGGTCATGTGACATGACGTCCAGAGATAAGCCTATAGGCCTGCTTGCTGTCAGTGAATAAAATTGTTTAATCTAGTTTAGACAACCTATTGCTTGCTTAGGACTGATTAGACCGTGTTCACACTGCGGTTTGTTCTGACCGGTGACTGGAGGCACTGGTCTACGCTGTACTGTACACTGGGCCGTCAGGACACGCCGCACAGTATACAGTAATAGTTGTATACATTGGCCTTCAGACTTGCGCCCCTGAATCTGGGCGATGTGAACCGCTCCTCAGGGATGGTCCGCGCCTGCAGCATGGCGAAACTGACTAAAAGCGTACGTGCAGGAGCGGCCATAGGATGGACTCCAGTGGCGCTCACCCATTGACTATAATGGAGCCTGACGGGTTTATGGTGCTGTCAGTGCTCCAGACAAAAAAAAAATCACCAGGAGCCATTGGCTCCAAAACTAAAAAATTTAGGAGCCAAATTACATTTTTTTGTCGCCAAATTTAAAATGCATATAATTTAAAAAAAAAGGACTTTGAGAAGATGAGACGCAGGTCACAGTAGTGAGCCAGCACTACATATACGAGAAAACCACAGAGCTCTCACATCCAGGGACATCTTCTGGGGGACAAGGTGACTAAAAATAGCGAATTGCGTGGTTTAGTTTTTTTTTTCTGTTACGGCCTTCACCGAGCGGAAATATTTTTTTATATTTTAATAGCTCACACTTTTTGGGACGTGGCGATATGTAATATGGTAATTCTTTATTGTTTGTAAATTTTATATGTAAAACTGGGAAGGGGGCATTTAAAGGGAACCTGTCACCCAAAAATCGTCTATCAAGCTGTTTACAGTACCTTATAGTGCTGTGTCCTCGTTTCTTGATGCACTTTTTGTTCGTTTTGCCGCATGTCTGCTCATTCAGAAATCGTAGTTATATTCAGCTGCTGCCCCGTGCTTCAAGTCAGGCTTGAAGTCACGGGGGCAGCGGCCTCGGCGTCTTCCATGGCCCTCTCCCCGCCCCCTGCCTCTGTGACTGACACCCGAACATCCGAATCCGGGACCGCGCTCAACAGCCGCATGCGCAGTAAAGGGCGGCAGGAGTGCGGTCCCGGCTGCCGCGCGTACTACGCGCCGTCTTACTTTCGCCGCACTGCGCATGTGCCCGACATCCTGTATCAAACGCGCCCGCGCCCGGCATCTGGGCGCGGGCGCGTTTGATACAGGATGTCGGGCGCATGCGCAGTGCGGCGAAAGTAAGACGGCGCGTAGTACGCGCGGCAGCCGGGACCGCGCTCCTGCCGCCCTTTACTGCGCATGCGGCCGTTGAGCGCGGTCCCGGAATCGGATGTTCGGGTGTCAGTCACAGAGGCAGGGGGCGGGGAGAGGGCCATGGAAGACGCCGAGGCCGCTGCCCCCGTGACTTCAAGCCTGACTTGAAGCACGGGGCAGCAGCTGAATATAACTACGATTTCTGAATGAGCAGACATGCGGCAAAACGAACAAAAAGTGCATCAAGAAACGAGGACACAGCACTATAAGGTACTGTAAACAGCTTGATAGACGATTTTTGGGTGACAGGTTCCCTTTAAACTTTTAGTATTTTGGTGTTTTTTTTTGTTTAACTTTTTATTTAATAACCATTTCTTCCCTTAGGACTAGAACCTGGATCTTTTCATCCCTTGTGCTATTCACCCTGATAGAGATCTATCAGGGTGAATAGGATCTCACACATCTCCCTGCTGCCCTGTGCACACAGCAGCAGGGAGCTGAACATGGCAGCCAGGGCTCCAGTAGCGTCCTGGCTGCCAAGGTAACGATCTGAGCCCCAGCAGTGTAATCTGCCACCAATGGAGGGGATGGGACCCTGTGGCCACCATATAACAATGGCAGGGGACTTGTGGCCAGTGATAATGGGGGGGGGGGAAGACTTGTGGCCAGTGATAATATGGGGGGGGGGGGGAAGACTTGTGGCCAGTGATAATATGGGGGGGGGGGGGGGGAAGACTTTTGGCCAGTGATAATGGGGGGGGGGGAGCGGTGAGGGTTTGGAAGGGCGCACTGCATCAGCAATGAATGTAATTAAAGAGGACCTTTCGTGGGTCCAAAAAAATATTAACTTATTAGTAGTAGGCTGCATAGAGCAGCGCCCAGGGATCTAAGTGCACTTACTATTAGTCCTGGGCGCCGCTCCGTTCGCCCGCTGTGGCCCCCGGTAATTTCAACATTCAGAGCAAGGAGGAGGAGACGCCAGTGTCTGTCCTTCCCCCCTGACAGCAGCGCTGACCAATCACAGCGCAGAGAGAGGGAGAAAAAAAACAACTCCCTCTCTATGCGCTGTGATTGGTCAGCGCTGCTGTCAGGGGGGAAGGACAGACACTGGCGTCTCCTCCTCCTTGCTCTGAATGTTGAAATTACCGGGGCCACAGCGGGCGAACGGAGCGGCGCCCAGGACTAATAGTAAGTGCACTTAGATCCCTGGGCGCCGCTCTATGTAGCCTACTACTAATAAGTTAATATTCTTTGTACCCATGAAAGGTCCTCTTTAACTCCTGTCGGCAGCGGTATAACAGACCCGGCCTCAATAACGGCATGCGATCTGTGGCACCTGAGGGGTTAATTGCCATGTATCGCATGCCCTGTTATTGAGGCCGGGTGCCGGGTCTGTGATACCGCTGCCTATACTTATGTTTTACATTCATTGGTGGCGCAGTGGCGACTGCTCCTCCCTGCTATCTGCCCATTGGTGGTAGTGGCGGCCGCGTCACAGTGGAGAGGGAGGGACTCCTTCCTTCTCCACTGACTGTGCTGTGCTAGTGAAGAGAACTTGGGCTGCGCAGGATCGCGGCGGTACAGTCGCAAATGGCGACAAGACTAAAAAGTCTTGTCGCCATCTGCAAATTTTAAGGCGCATTGGCGACCGTTTTGGTCGCCATCTGGAGCCCTGTGCTGTGCAGCGGTATATTGTCCTGGGATCTGCGCGCCGCCTCCTAACGCATCCTCTGCTGCCGGTGTGAACAGAGGCGGAGGATTCGGAGCTGAGCGGGGCCTCATTCACACTGTATAGGCGGCCATAGTGCGGCTCATATGATGGCATCAGCAGCTCTCCCCCTGTCATGGTACCATGAGAAGAGCGGTAGATCTGTTTTGGGTACCATTCGCTGACAGTAGGCAGAGGTCTTGATGTGATGGGCCTAAAAGGTATTGGGATACTGGCACTGGCTGCGGAGGTCATATTCACGTGCTGACACAATGGCATACACGCATTCAGCTGGGGTGCAGCGTTTGTGGGCGCCCCTTGGGGTTATGAATTGAACTGGTATTGGCAGCAATGTGGGTATGGACAGTGGGGGCCCTAAGGAATGTGGCAGGGGTATATTGTCCACCTGGTGCCCTCTGTCCAGGTCTCCGTCACAGTCTGAGATGGGCACAGCGTCGGTAGCTTTGGTCCATCTGAGGGCGGCGGGGCTCGTCTTAACCTTTCCTACAGCATTGTGTGGACTGGGAAGATGGACTGGCGGACATCTTGAAAGGAGTCCAACAGGGAGCTATGTCGCCTGCACGTGTAAGCGCGGTGGCGGTTTCACTTAACTACATGCTTATGGCGTTGTTTTTTTTTCTTTCAGCCGTGTGTGCTCTAACAGACATGGACTGATCCGCAAATACGGGCTGAACATGTGCCGTCAGTGCTTCAGGCAGTACGCCAAGGACATTGGCTTCGTTAAGGTGAGTCTGGGTTCTGTACTGACCCCCTGTAGTCGCGCTCAGGTGTCGCTGTTGACTCGATCGCTTGGAATCGCACGCGGCAGATTTGTTGCAGAAATGTCTGCGAGCGAAAATCTGTTCCATTCGTCTAAACGGCGAAGCCCCCGCTGCAAATGCAGGGATTTCTGCTCGGAATCTGCCGCATGTGAATTGGCTCTTATTTGGGGTCTTGGTTTCATTTACGTAGTATTGGCGGTATGTGGTGGGCCTGCAGTCTCCTGAGGGCCACGTACAGATCCAGCCAGTCACTGGTAGAGATGGGAGGAACCACGTTAGAAGCGGCCCCTGTCTGCGCCAGTTTGCTCGCTCCTCTCCATCGCGCTGCCTCTGTTCTGGTTTCGACGGCTCTTCTGACTGTTTCCTGTTTCCCTTTCAGTTGGATTAAGCAGATTCCAGTTTGGACAAGATCTAATGGCCGCCTTCTAGAAGTCTTCGTGTCTGCACCATGAGAAGACGTGTGCGGCCGAACACCCTGATATGTGCAGAAATAAATTGGCTCAGTTGTCACTATCTGTTGTGTTGTGGTCCATTTGTGTAAACCAGTGTCTGGCAACCCCCCTGTGTCACAAGGGGGGGGGGGGGGGGTGCACCTTCAGAGACAGAGGAATGTTTTACTGGGACGCACTATAAAACGGGTGACTTAAAGGGGTATTCCAGTTGTGATGCATTAATACTTGTTACACCCAGCGTATAGCAGAAAAGCTAGGGCTTACTACTCTTAGTTGTATGAACTGGATGGGTCTGATCACCCAGTGCCCCACAATGTATATAAGGGGTACAGCAGCGGTCAGTCCGGTTCGGGTCTGCCAGACCCCTGTAGGGTCTATATGCATTCCTAGGAGACTCACAGCGAAGCTTACGAATGCATTGACCAACTTCCAGACCAGACTGCAGGGCCGGGGAAGGAGCAGACCCAATAATTGACTACCCTGTCCCTTATGTAGTTGGGACCTGCTGTGCCTTAATAGAGGTGTATCATTTATGAAGGCCAGTGGTTCACTGCTGTGTACTGGAAATGACAGCCCGCACCTCGCTAGTCTCCCAGTGTGGCACTGGAACTACATAGTTGTGGGTTGTAGGGATCAGCACCCTCTCCAGGTGTCCAGAAACTACAACTCCCAGAATGCTCCATTCACTTCTGTGGGAGTTAGAAGAACAGCTGAGCATGTGAGACATTGCAGCTGTTGTGGACCTACAACTCCCAGCATGCAAAGGTGGTCTTTAAAGGGAACCTGTCATCAACTTTATGCTGCCCGGCCTAACAGATGAGTTGATTTCAGGGGCCTGTCAATGAAAAGTAAGTGGTTGTCGAGAACCAACATTACAATCATTGCAGACTGGGCCTGGAGAAGAGTCATTTAGAAATCCCTGCTCTCCCCGTCCACCTGCTGATGACTCGGTCTTCTATCTAGTTTTCTCCCTTTCTCTCTAGGAGAGAACTGACAATCATCAGCAGATGGACGGGGAGTGCAGGAGATTTTGAATAACCAGGACTCTTCAGGAGATTTGACTCTTCTCCAGGCCTCGGCTGTAATGATTATGATGCTGGTTCTCAGCAGCCACTTACTTTTAGCTCATGAGTGACACAGCGCTGACATCAGCACGTCTGTCACTATTTTATGCTGCCCTCGGTGAGGTCAGCAAAAAGTTGATGCAAAAAATGATATTCGTCCCACGGCGCGAAATACCGTCACCAGGATCAAGAAGGAATCTTTTATTGCAGCAATACAATGCGTTTTGGGGAATCACTCCCCTTCATCAGGTACAAAGAAGCTGCGTTGTATCGCTGCAATAAAAGATTCCTTCTTGATCCTGGTAACTGGTTCTCCATTTGAAGATCTATTGTGGTCCCGTGGCTGCAGACCGCCATACCCAGACGCCTAGGCTTGTCATACATGCCTACATCTGCACAACCACACAAGGTGAGCCTTGCCAGTTTATTCTACCCATTATTGTGTATCCACAGAATTACCCTATGGTGCGCCCATCTGTGGTTTTTTACAGTTTTAATTAGCCTGCTATATTACAAGCAGAAAGTTGATGACAGGTTCCCTTTCACACTGGCGTTTTGGCTTTCCGTTAAAGATCCATTCAGGGCTCTCGCAAGCGGTCCAAAACGGATCAGTTTGCATTCTGAATGGAAAAGGATCAGTTCAGTCTCCACTCTGCTTTGCAAACAGCGTTTTGGTGTCAGTCTGATGAAACTGAGCCAAATGGATCTGTTCTGGCACACAATAAGTCAATGGGGATGGATCCGTTTTCTCTAGCACAATAGAAAACTGATCTGTCTCCCATTGACTTTCAATTGAGTTCTTAATGGATCTGTCTTGGCCGTGTTACAGATAATACAAACGGATGCGCACAAAACACAAGTGTGAAAGTAGCCTTGGGCTACGAACACACAACCCGGGGAAGCACCGCACATCCATGCAGGTTGCAGCAAGCTCTTAGACTGCACTGTGGTCGCTGGGCTTTAATGGCTGCACGGCCCCTTCACTAACATAGCTGAACCCTGCCATAAGCCCCCCTTGCCCTGCAACGGACAGAGCCAAGGGCATTTTCTTACATAAAGTAACAAAGACCATGAACGGCTCACCAAATTACAAATTGGGAAGAAAAAAAGTTTTAAGTATATCTGTGAATGATTGGTGCCTACAGAAAATAGTGTTAGGTAATGATGGGCAGGTGCTCTCTACATATACAGGTCCTTCTAAAAAAAATTAGCATATTGTGAAAAAGTTCATTATTTTCTGTAATGTGCTGATAAACATTAGACTTTTATATATTTTAGATTCATTACACACAACTGAAGTAGTTCAAGCCTTTTATGGTTTTAATATTGATGATTTTGGCCACAGCTCATGAAAACCCCAAATTTCCTATCTAAAAAAATTAGCATATTTCATCCGACCAATAAAAGAAAAGTGTTTTTAATACAAAAAAAAGTCAACCTTCAAATAATTATGTTCAGTTCTGCGCTCAATACTTGGTGGAGAATCCTTTTGCAGAAATGACTGCTTCAATGCGGCGTGGCATGGAGGCCATCAGCCTGTGGCACTGCTGAGGTGTTATGGAGGCCCAGGATGCTTCAATGCGGCGTGGCATGGAGGCAATCAGCCTGTGGCACTGCTGAGGTGTTATGGAGGCCCAGGATGCTTCAATGCGGCGTGGCATGGAGGCAATCAGCCTGTGGCACTGCTGAGGTGTTATGGAGGCCCAGGAGGCTTCAATGCGGCGTGGCATGGAGGCAATCAGCCTGTGGCACTGCTGAGGTGTTATGGAGGCCCAGGATGCTACAATGCGGCGTGGCATGGAGGCAATCAGCCTGTGGCACTGCTGAGGTGTTATGGAGGCCCAGGAGGCTACAATGCGGCGTGGCATGGAGGCAATCAGCCTGTGGCGCTGCTGAGGTGTTATGGAGGCCCAGGATGCTACAATGCGGCGTGGCATGGAGGCCATCAGCCTGTGGCACTGCTGAGGTGTTATGGAGGCCCAGGAGGCTTCACTGCGGCGTGGCATGGAGGCAATCAGCCTGTGGCACTGCTGAGGTGTTATGGAGGCCCAGGATGCTACAATGCGGCGTGGCATGGAGGCATCAGCCTGTGGCACTGCTGAGGTGTTATGGAGGCCCAGGATGCTTCAATGCGGCGTGGCATGGAGGCATCAGCCTGTGGCACTGCTGAGGTGTTATGGAGGCCCAGGATGCTTCAATGCGGCGTGGCATGGAGGCAATCAGCCTGTGGCACTGCTGAGGTGTTATGGAGGCCCAGGATGCTACAATGCGGCGTGGCATGGAGGCATCAGCCTGTGGCACTGCTGAGGTGTTATGGAGGCCCAGGAGGCTTCAATGTGGCGTGGCATGGAGGCAATCAGCCTGTGGCACTGCTGAGGTGTTATGGAGGCCCAGGATGCTTCAATGCGGCGTGGCATGGAGGCAATCAGCCTGTGGCACTGCTGAGGTGATGTGGAGGCCAAGGATGCTACAATGCGGCGTGGCATGGAGGCAATCAGCCTGTGGCACTGCTGAGGTGTTATGGAGGCCCAGGATGCTACAATGCGGCGTGGCATGGA
Organism: Bufo gargarizans; assembly: GCF_014858855.1. Taxonomy (NCBI): domain Eukaryota; kingdom Metazoa; phylum Chordata; class Amphibia; order Anura; family Bufonidae; genus Bufo; species Bufo gargarizans. Next base: position 202,860 of record NW_025334501.1, on the reverse strand, counting down.
GGCAATCAGCCTGTGGCACTGCTGAGGTGTTATGGAGGCCCGGGATGCTTCGATAGAGGCCTTAAGCTCATCCAGAGTGTTGGGTCTTGCGTCTCTCAACTTTCTCTTCCCAATATCCCACAGATTCTCTATGGGGTTCAGGTCAGGAGAGTTGGCAGGCCAATTGAGCCCAGTAATACCATGGTCAGTAAACCAGTTACCAGTGGTGTTGGCGCTGTGAGCAGGTGCCAGGTCGTGCTGAAAAATGACATCTTCATAATGTTTATCAGTACATTACAGAAAATAATGAACTTTATCACAATATGCTAATTTTTTTTGAAGGACCTGTATATATAAAAAAAACACTTGTTAACAATACAAAGAATATCAACACAATTGACAAGATTAAACTGTCCCAGTCTAGACATTTATTGCAGCTATAAATAAGGTTGATCCACAATATATGTAAATTACATACATATATATTTTTTTTTAAAAAAAGTTGTAGTGGCATTTTTTTTTTTCTATACAAAAGTAAAAAAAACAGCCTATATAATGCCGGTATGTCTGAGGTGTTGTGTGTGTGTATATATATATATATATATATATATATATATCTTATTGTGATTCACTTGGTGCGGTTTTTAAGTGTAAGATAGTTCAAGCGTGCGCTGATCGTGTGGATTATAGGTGGCTTGAAAACCACCACTCACCGCTCCAACCATGATAAAGCCTCCGCCTAGCATTCTGAGAAAAATCCGGGTACGTCACCGGCAGTAAATAAACCGCCCTTGTCCTGTGCGGAGCTAGAAGTGCTCCAACGCTCCACTCCTACAGGCTGAAGGGGAGCTTATGTCCGGGGTCACCTCTGAACCCAGACATTCCCTTCCGTACAAGCAGGGTATTACTGCCCCTGTGAACAATCAGGACAGGTGGAACTTTTATTAATTAAGTCAAACAAAGTGGTAATTAACCAGGAGTGCCCCCTGCAAAGCCCAACGCACAGACTGCGCCTCTAACATCGCCTCGGTGATCTGTGTAGTGTGCACTTCCGGACAGGAGGCCGTAAAGTAAGTCTCGCGGTCCAGCCCTGGCAGTGAAAAGTCTGCTTCCTCCTCAGCGTCGGGCTCTAGTGATCCTCCAACTTCCAGTCGCCGTCAGACCGGAAGCGGCACAAAAGGAGTCCCTTACCCACAGTTCCACAGCCTGGCTATGAGCTGTGCGCTGCAGCAAGGGACACGCCTAATACAAAAACTGCCCCGTACAACAGAGGGAGCTGAGACACCGGAGCCTATACCGGGCGAACGGAGCGGCGCCCAGGCATACTAGTAAGTGCAGGGGACCCCTGGGCGCCGCTCTGCCCGCAGATAGAGTTAGTTTTTAGTTTGTATACGAGTGAAAGGTCCTCTTTAAGTAGCTTCCCTTCCGCTGTCTCTCAGCCACCCTTGTGCTGAGAGGCGCTAACACGTTGATGCAGTCTAGTGAGTACTACAGGCGGTTACTCCCCGCTAGATTGTCCTGCCTCCTCTGCTGCTGGAAGCATCCACCTATTATTTTTATTCTATAATAAAGAGAGATTTCATGAAGTTGATGATCCGGCTGCTATTTTCCATATCCACTGCAGACCTGGCCTACTTACCTGGATCTCTACCATTCTACGAACGATCCCGGCTCAGGGGGGAACTTACCCCAGGTGAAGGGAGTGGAAAGCTCTTCTACTTTTCATTTGGTATATACAGTCAGATCCATAAATATTGGGACATGGACACAATGTAACATTTTTGGCTCTATACACCACCACAATGGATTTGAAATGAAATGGACAAGATGTGCTTTACCCGCAGACTGTCGGCTTTACCTGCAGACTGTCAGCTGTAATCTGAGGGGATTTACATCCAGATCAGGTGAACGGTGCAGGAATTACAGCAGTTTGCATATTTGCCTCCCACTTGTAATGGGACAGAATAATAATCATAAATCAAACTTTCACTTTTTAAAGAGGACCTTTCACTACTCTACAAATGAAAAACTAACTATACCTGTGGGCAGAGCGGCGCCCAGGGGTCCCCCTGCACTTACTAGTAAGTCTGGGCGCCGCTCCGTTCGCCCGGTATAGGCTCCGGTGTCTCAGCTCCGTCTGACTGATTTCTTGTAGGAGGCGTGTCCCTTGCTGCACTGCTGGCCAATCGCAGCGCACAGCTCATAGCCTGGCTATGAGCTGTGCGCTGCGATTGGCCAGCAGTGCAGCAAGGGACCCGCCTCCTACAAGAAATCAGTCAGAGGGAGCGCAGACACCGGAGCCTATACCGGGCGAACGGAGCGGCGCCCAGACTTACTAGTAAGTGCAGGGGGACCCCTGGGCGCCGCTCTGCCCACAGGTATAGTTAGTTTTTCATTTGTAGAGTAGTGAAAGGTCCTCTTTAATACTTGGTTGCAAATCCTTTGCAGTCAGTTACAGCCTGAAGTCTGGAACGCATAGACATCACCAGACGCTGGTCTCATCCCTGGTGACGCTCTGCCCGGCCTCTACTGCAACTGTCTTCAGTTCCTGCTTGTTCTTGGGACATTTTCCCTTCAGTTTTGTCTTCAGCAAGTGAAATGCTCAATTGGATTCAGGTCCGGGGATTGACTCGGCCATTGCAGAACATTCCACTTCTTCCCTTAAACTCTTTGGTTGCTTTTGCAGGATGCTTTGGGTCATTGTCCATCTGCACTGTGAAGCGCCGTCCAATGAGTTCTGAAGCATTTGGCTGAATATGAGCAGATAATATTGCCCGAAACACTTCAGACTTCATCCTGCTGCTTTTGTCAGCAGTCACATCATCAATAAACACAAGAGAAGCAGTTCCATTGGCAGCCATACATGCCCACGCCATGACACTACCACCACCATGCTTCACTGATGAGGTGGTATGCTTAGGACCATGAGCAGCTCCTTTCCTTCTCCATACTCTTCTCTTCCCATCACTCTGGTACAAGTTGATCTTGGTCTCATCTGTCCATAGGATGTGGTTCCAGAACTGTGAAGGCTTTTTTAGATGTCATTTGGCAAACTCTAATCTGGCCTTCCTGTTTGAGGTTCACCAATGGTTTACATCTTGTGGTGAACCCTCTGTATTCACTCTGGTGAAGTCTTCGCCTGATTGTTGACTCTGACACACATACACCTACCTCCTGGAGAGTGTTCCTGATCTGGCCAACTGTTGTGAAGGGCGTTTTCTTCACCAGGGAAAGAATTCTTTGCTCATCCACCACAGTTGTTTTCCGTGGTCTTCCGGGTCTTTTGATGTTGCTGAGCTCACCGCTGCGTTCCTTCTTTTTAAGAATGTTCCAGCAGTTGTTTTGGCCGCGCCTAATGTTTTTGCTATCTCTCTGATGGGTTTGTGGTGTTTTTCAGCCTAATGATGGCTTCACTGATAGTGACCGCTCTTTGGATCTCATCTTGAGAGTTGACAGCAACAGATTCCAAATACAAATAGCAGACTGGAAATGACCTCTGGACCTTGTATCTGCTCATTGTAATTGGGATAATGAGGGAATAACACACACCGGCCATGGGACAGCCGAGAAGACAATTGTCCCATTACTTCTGGTCCCTTAACAAGTGGGAGGCACAGATGCAAACTGCTGTAATTCCTGCACCGTTCACCTGATTTGGGTGTAAATACCTCAAATTAAAGCTGACAGTCTGCGGGTAAAGCACATCTTGTTGGTTTAATTTCAAATCCATTGTGGTGGTGTATAGAGCCAAAAATGTTAGAATTGTGTCCATGTCCCAATATTTATGGACCCGACTAATTGCCTGTTTTAATAACATAATCATTTCACTTTGATCCTTATTGGGCACATCTACACACTAGTGTTTAGTCCATTTCTGGTCACAGTGATTGATTGGGTTACCGCCGTTACCATCAACAATTTAGATTTTATTCATCTCCTTATTTCCTTGTGTGTAATGTTATTTATTTATTAACCACTACATAATATATTTAGCCTTCAACACCTCTGTCATTAGATTTGAAGTTTGGCACTCTTCTCCTTCTCGCTTATCAGTGTTGTTTCGTCCAACAGGCTTAGACCCTGGAAGGCAGACAATGCCTCCAAATACAATCTTTGCAGTCTCCCTTATGAACCAGGTAGACTATTTGGGTCCGAGCTTGATAAGATAATGGAGGGTGTCTCCCTCAGCAATCCTCTAGAGCACGGGTGTCAAACACAAGGCCCGCAGGCCGAATCCGGCCCGCCAGACCTTGTCATGTGGCCCGCGTAGCCGCCGCCAGCCTTCACCTTTTTATTATCACTTACACCCGATACAGGAGCCGGGAGGATCAGCTGTGAGGGAGGCGGTACTTACATCTACAATCGCTCGCCGAGAGGAGGGAGGAGGCAGGCCGGGAGGACAGGCGCTGGCAGTGTGAGTCATACGTCACGCGCCTGCGCCGCCCACTTTATGAATGAAGCAGGCGGCGTGGGCGCATGTTGTATGACTCACACTGCCAGCGCCTGTCCTCCCGGCCTCCCTCCTCCCTCCTCTCGGCGAGCGCTTGTAGATGTAAGTACCGCCTCCCTCACAGCTGATCCTCCCGACTCCTGTATCGGGTGTAAGTGATAATGATAATAAAAAGGTGAAGGCTGGTGATTGTGAAACTTGAAAGGGGGGAAAGACCGTATGTGAATGGCTACTGGGCTGGCGCTGCTGAAAGGGGTTAATTATAACTATTGTGGGAGCAAAGGGGGGAATAATTAGCTACACTGAAGAGGGGACTGAAAGGGGTTACTAAATACTGTGAATGGGGGACTGCTGAAAAAGGGGTTAATAACTACTGTGAAGCCCCTTCACAGTAGTTAACCCCTTTCAGCAGTCCCCCTTCACAGTATTTATTAAACTCAGCAGTCCCCCTTCAGTGAAGGGGGGACTGCTGGGGTTAATAACTACTGTGAAGGGGGACTGCTGAAAGGGGGAAATAACTATGAAGAGGGGGCTGCTGAAAGGAGTTAATAACTACTGTGAAGGGGGCTGCTGAAAGGGGTTAATAACTACTGTGAAGGGGGCTGCTGAAAGGGGTTAATAACTACTGTGAAGGGGGCTGCTGAAAGGGGTTAATAACTACTGTGAAGCCCCTTCACAGTAGTTATTAATCTCTTTCAGCAGTCCCTCCTTAACAGTATTTATTAACCCCTTTCAGTCCCCTCTTCACTGTAGTTATTTATTCCCTCTTTTGCTCCCACAGTAGTTATAATTAACCCCTTTCAGCAGTCCCAGCAGGGGACTGCTAAAAGGGGTTAATAACTACTAGGGGGGGGGGGGGCTTGGGGGGGTGACACCATTTTCTACTTTACCGGGTGACACCAGCCCTAGCAACGCCACTGTCAGCGCTCCTTATGAGATTATATACATACGGTAACCATTAACTATTAGAGATACGATTATACAGTGAGTGGACACATAGTCCTACAGATACAACCGGCCCTTTGAGGGTGACCAAACTGCTGATGCGGCCCCCGATGCATTTGAGTTTGACACCCCTGCTCTAGAGGGAGAAGGAGGAAATTTAGAGGATCCGGATCCCAATCCTACCGTAGATCGCACAGGGGACAAGGCTTTTGCGGCAGAGGGAATCCGCGCACCCAGGAGCCTAGAGAAAAGAAGTCGAGCCTTTGACACCATCTCTACTCCTCTGGCAGACCTTACTGTAGACCCGTATTTCCCCCCTGGCTTTATCACTCCGTTAGGCGGACGTCTCCGCCACTTCCAAGGAGATTGGGAACACAAAATTTTGGACCCGTGGGTCCTTCAGGTCATGAGAGGGGTACAGAATAAGCTTCTCAGGTCCTCCCTCTTCACTCCTTTTTCAGCTAAAACAAGCATGTTTAGAGCAGGCCATCCTTCTTTACATACAGAAGGAAGCGCTACAGGAGGTACCCTCTCCAGAGATAGGCTTTGGAGTGTATTCACCAGTGTTTCTTGTTCCCGAATCGGACGAGAGTTGGCGAATGATTATAGACCTCCGCTATGTGAACCAGTTTGTAACTCAAAAGCGATTCAGGATGGAGACCATTCGCTCAGTCATACAAAGTCTGCAACCAGGGGATCTCAGGGTCACTATAGACCTCAAAGATGTGTATCTTCATATACCTGTGCATCCAGAGTTCAGAAGATACCTACGCCTTGCTGTCTCCCTCAGGGGCACTGTCAGACATTTTCAGTTTGCTGTCCTGTCCTTTGGAATCTCTTCTACCCCCCACACCTTCGCAAAGGTTGTGGTTGCGGTAGTGGCAGCCCTGAGGTTAGAAGGGTTAGAGATCATACCGTACCTAGACAACTGGCTACTAAAGGCCGCATCTCTAGAGGTCTTGCAGAACCATCTTCATCGAGCTCTTACTTGTCTCCAGCAGTTAGGCTGGATAATAAATTGGGGGAAATCAGAGATCGTGCCAGCAACATCAAGGTTTTTGGGGTTTATAATAGACTCCTCTCAGAGGACTCTTTCCCTCACTCCGGAGAGGCGCCAAAAGGCAAATCAGCGCCGCAGAGTTTCTAATGGTCCCCTGTGTGGTTTCTATCAAAACCTTGATGAAGATGTTGGGCCACATGTCAGCAACTGCAGAGGCAGTCCCTTTGGCCCTAGCACAATTGCACCCTCTTCAGTCAAGAAGTGTTAGGCCTGTGGAACCACAACCCTACTGGGTTGGACAAGAAATGCTCCCTGTCTCCTCGAAGTGGCCGCTCCCTCGGGTGGTAGAAACAGCTGAAAAAACGGTCCTTGATTCCACCCCGGTGGATCATGTTGACCACAGATGCATCCCTTCTAGGTTGGGGAGCCCATCTAGAAGAAGTTCCAGTACAAGGTACTTGGACTACCCAAAAGAGCCAGTGTCATCAAACTTAAGAGAATTGAGAGCGGTCCGGTTGGCACTCCTGCACTTCGTGCCTCAACTCCAGGGCAAAGCAGTGAAGGTTCGCTCGGACAATATGATGAAAGTGTTTTACATAAATCGACAGGGAGGAACGAGGTCCCAATCTCTCCTCCAGGAAGTAGGATGGATCCTAGCTTGGGCAGAGATGAACCTTACCCACCTGACCACAGTTCACATCAGAGGAATGCTCAATGTGGTGGCGGATCGCCTAAGTCGAAACCTTCCGGTGCCAGGCTAGTGGTCACTAAGCCAGGAGGTCTTCCGTCAGATTCACAACGGTGGGGAACGCCAGAGATCGATCTTATGGCAACAAGGTTCAACGCCAAGATAACAAAGTTTTGCTCCCTATACAGGGGGGACAATCCCTGGGCAGTGGATGCTCTGTCCATTCCGTTGAGGTTCAAGCTGGCCTACATATTCCCTTCAGTTTCCATGATACCAACAGTATTGATGAAACTCAGGCAGTACCAGACCCCAGTGATCGCCATAATACCCTTCTGGCCAAAGAGGTCTTGGTTCACCCAGCTCATGCAGATGAGCCAGGGACAATACTGGAAGCTTCCCCTGAGGGAGGACCTAGTTCATCTAACTGGGTCCTGCCTAGAATTGAAGAGTCTCAGGCTGGGTTCACACCTGAGCGTTTTACAGCGCGTTCCTACACGCTGTAAAACGCTCAACAAGGAGAAACCAATGCTTCCCTATCAGCATGGTTCTCACCTGGGCGTTTTACAGCACGTACGATCGCGCTGTAAAACGCCCGACGCCCCAAGAAGTACATGAGCTTCTTTGGGGCGTCTTGTCGCGCGTTCCCTTACATAGACTTTCGGGAACGCGCGACAATGGGCGTTCACTTGTCTCTGTATGCGCGATTGCAAACACCCGTACAATCGCGCATACAGAGCGCTCCATCGCGAATGCTCAGGTGTGAACCCAGCGTCAACCCGACAGCCTGGAGGTTGATTGCCCCCTTCTAGAATCTAGAGGGTTTTCAGCAGGGGTCCTGAGGACTTTATCTCATTCTAGAGCTGAGTCTACCAACAGAGCCTATTCCAGAATCGGTAGGATTGTTCAGCAGTGGTGTGACCTAAATATGGTGTCCTCTGGTGATCCCCCCCGTTTTGTCCATATGCCGGTTTCTACAGGATAGATTAGACAAAGGTCTTAGACCATCGACCTTAAGGGTACATACCTCAACTCTGTCTGCAAATTTGGGAAACGTTTTCTCAGGATCCTCTAGTCAAAAGGTTCCTTATGGGAGCCGAAAGACTACATCCCAGGATCCTGAGCCCTACACCTCAGTGGGATCTGTCAGTCGTGCTCAGGGGTTTATGCTCTCCGCCCTTTGAGCCCCTTCAGAGCGTGGATTTAAAGTTCCTATCCTGGAAAACCTGTTTTTGCTGGCTATTACATCAGCAAAGAGAATCGGAGAATTGCAGGCCTTGGCCGTGGCGGGACCATACACACTCTTCTTACCGGATAGAGTCCTACTGCATTTTCTCCCGACCTTTGTTCCTAAAGTTCCTCCCGTCCACAACGTAAACCAGGTATTTCTTTACCAGTTTTCTATGTAACTCCAGTATCCGAGCAAGAACAGGTGCTTCAGACCCTAGATGTTGCCAGAAGCATGAAGGTATACTTAGAAAGAACTAAAGACTTTTGAAGATCCGAGAATTTGTTCATTCTCTTTGCCGGAGAGAACAGAGGTCTTAAAGCTTCCAAAGCAGCTAGATCAAGGAGGCAATCAGTAGCTTTTGTCACTCAGGGGTCAACTCCCCCGGTTTTTGCCCACACTTACTCTACGAGAGCGGTTGCTACCTCGGTGGCTGAGAGAAGCCTAGTACCACTGGAGCACATTTGCGCTGCGGCCTCATGGAGTTTCCATGCTACATTTGTAAGCCATTATTGGCTTGATCTAATAAGTTCAGAACATGCCACCTTTGGCAGGTCTGTCTTGACTTCAGTTTAGCTGGCGGACCCTCCCACATAGGGTTTCTTCTTGCTAAATCCTCGGTTGTGCTGCTGTTTGGACGTAAGGGAATCGTTAATTTTTAACGATAATTTATTTCCCCTTAGTCCTAACAGCAGCACAAACGAGGTATTACTGCCCCTGTGAACAATCAGGACAGGTGGAACTTTTATTAAGTCAAAGTGGTAATTAACCAGGAGTGCCCCCTATAAAGCCCACCCCCCAACACACAGACTGTGCAAAATAGTAAGTATGAACTCAACAAATCTAGAGGGCGGGATATGTGTGTGCTGCTATAAGGACTAAGGGAAAACAAATTATCGTTAGAAATTAACGATTCCCTTACGTCCAAACGATAATTTGTTTTCCCTTAGTCCTTATAGCAGCACACGCATATCCCTCCCTCTAGATTTTTTGTTGAAGTTAATACTTACTATTTTGCAGTCTGTGTGTTGGGGGGTGGGCTTTATAGGGGGCACTACTGGTTAATTACCACTTTGACTTAATAAAAGTTCCACCTGTCCTGATTGTTCACAGGGGCAGTAATACCCCGGTTGTGCTGCTGTTAGGACTAAGGGAAAACAAATTATTAGAAATTAACGAACCCCTTTAACAATGTATTAGAATCTATGGCGGCTGTGACTGCCCGCATTGTTTGATACAACCCATGAAACTGAAGCTGCCATTAAAGGTCACCTGTCATCAGCATTCTCCTGCCCTCACTGAATACAGCAAATAGTAGTGGCAGCTGTGATTTCAGTGGTTTGGCACACGTGAGCTAGTAAGTGGTTGGCAGGAACCTGCCGAATAATCATCACAGCCTGTGCCAGAAGAGAGTCATGGCTGCCTGAGAAGAGACAGCAGGTTCTGGGCAAACCACTGAAATCACACATCTGACACCCTCAGGGAGGGCAGGAGAAAATTGATGACCGGTTCCCTTTAAATGGAGTGTAACGACAATAAATAACCCCTGGACAGATCGGCCCACACCAAGCACAAGAACAGCCCCATAGAGTTGAATGGAAAGGCAGTGGGGGCCGCTGCTGTATTCAAACCATGGCACACAAGGATCCTAATAGGGGGATGTGTTTTTTGTGGGGAAAACCCCCTTTAACCCAAACTAATCACATTTCGGCCCCCACTTTCTGAAAGGCTCTGACGAATGAGGTGGGATCAGTCACTTCAGTCCTTGCACCAGCTATCACACTAGATTTTCTCCAAGAGTAAAAATATTCCTCCGAGTAGTGTTTTCAGCCACGGAGGAGTACAAGAACACAAGTGGCAACTGTTTTTTTTTTTTTCTGGCCATAACTTTTTTAGTTTTCGGATGTTCCCATATCAGGGCTTGTTGTTTGTAGGGTGGATTGTATATTTTTTTTTTTTAGCGACACCATTTTGTGGTACATATGACTTGCACTGAGCGGCCTAAGTAGCGCATTACTGTTACCCTGTGGGTCCATACGATTATGTTGATACCAAATGTGTGTACGTTTTCTCATGGCCATTTTGCATCAGTGTGTGCATCCATTTTCTGCATCCCTTTTTCATGTCCATTAAAAACTAATGAATTTGATTGGCAGTCATTTCTAGACCCCACCCTTCTGAGAACACCCACAGGATGGTAGGCCCCCAGCTAAAATAATGTCCCCCATAGTGTAGCTATTTTTTAGTTTTTTTTTTTACTGCCCCCAGCTTAATTTGTCTCCCCCCCCCATAGTGGCCCCCAGCTGTTTTTTAGTTGAATTGAAAAAAAAAAAAAAAAAAACTCACCTCATCCACTTGATCTCGCTGCAGTAGTCTCTTCTTTGCATTGAACATGGTGTGTGATGACATCACTGTGCGCTCCGCCGTGGTTACGATATGCGTGATCACGTAACCACAGTTACTTAAACGGCCGCCACACAGGCATTTTTCCCTGTTATGTGCATGAGGCCTAACTCACCAAGCGTTAATGGGCCCCAGCTCGACACACAAAACAGCAGAAGATTCCCACTACGACCAGTGATTGAGCAGGCATTTCCTGCCAGTACAATAGCCCCACGATCAGACAGAAACTATCATAAATCACTAGGATGCAGTCGGTGCGGGACATGAGGCCGACACATAAGCTGTGTTTTCCCCTGCGGTGGCCTTGCAATGTATGGATGGTATGTATGATCTGATAGGGCTGTGGTAATGCGATCACCCCTGAACACACACAATAAGGAGCAGCGTTGTGGGGTTGTGCAGTTTTTATTTTTTTTTATTTTTGTATATTTTTTTTTTCAATTGAGAAATACATCATCTGTTTACAAAATAGCTTCTGAAAAATACAAGGAGAACGGGGACTAAAAAACAAAGCAAACTCCAGTCATGAGACGATACATACATCATGCGGAAGCAACAGTCCGAACCGGTGGAAACTAAGAGTTAAAAGTTACAACACAGAAAGTGGGCAAAAAAAAGAAAAAAAAAAAAAAAGAAAAGGCCAACGTTGTCATGGGGGTGGGGGCAGAATGGAAAAGAAAAAACAATATGAACATCTTAGGTTTCTAGAAGGCTGCGAACAATGAATCGGGGGGGGGGCTTATCCTCTGGAGTAAACAGACGACTACTGTAACCTTGTGGTTGGAGTAACTACATGGGATACGCATAGGCCTGGTCATGGGGGACTGCCAAAATGTAGTACGATTGGGTGGGGAAGCAAGTCGTAATCATTGCACAGGGCTTAAAGTAAAAATAATATATACAGCTATGCCAGACTGTAAAGGTTAGGAGGCGTTTTCCAGGCTTTAAAAAAAAAAGTGTTTCTGCATCCCCTCCCCCACGCTGATCTTGTCCATACCCTTAGTCTGGTAGTTCAGTACTCACTTGAATGGAGATGACCTGCGATATTGCATCCAGCCATGAGTGGCGCTAAAACCCTTTTAAAGTTTGCACGATGCAAATGGTCACAAAAGTACAGAGAAGGTCACCATCCGAAAATCTTGTGGGGAGTTCGCTTGCTGCACGGGCATTCACGCCCTGAGTAACTTGCTTCGGGTTTGCACTTCCCACTGATTCATTTAATTAACCCCTAACGTTCCTACAGACACCCAGTACCCTACATAGCTTAAAGGACAAATCACAGCTTAAGTTCTCAAAGAATTCCAAACCAGACAAGTTACTTGACTTGTACCTGATCGTTTCTACCTTTGCTGCACTCTGCAGCGTGACTACAGCAAAAAACTAAAAACCCAGAACCCGATATCACCGAAAGAAACCGCCGCTCTTCTCATTGGCCGTTGTGTGTCATGTGACAAAGGCACACGTCTACTGCTGTGAGCGGGAAGCCGCGTCTCCCCCAAGAGATTGCATGAGCGGGAAACGAAGGCTATAACGTATATGACCAGTGTGAATTATGTGAGGAGGCAGGAAAAAAAAAAATACCCTTGAACTTGGCCTCTTGTCGCATCAGAACTCGCACAAATGATCCTAGTGACAGTAAGACAAAAACATCAACTTTTCACTTCCATTTTTTTTTCTTCAAGGGGGAAAACCCATCAAAATGACGAGTCCAGTGTTGGGATCCAACATGCAAAAAATTCTAGCACATGAATGAAACCGAAAAAGGACAATTAAAAGAAACCCATCTAAAAGTTCCTCACTACGGTTAAAAGAAACGAAACATAAAAGTGCGTCTGCTGAGAGCTTAGGCCGGTTGTATTGTCAATTTCTGCGAGCGATACATGAACTATCGTTGAGTACAGATGCAGTGATCAGTCTGATCGCCCAAGATTTCAGTCCTTTACGGTAAATGGCGACCAGTTACTGCTGCTTCAGACATCGTACTAACCTGGACTTCCAGATCGGTGCTTACAGGCCAATACAATTATTTAAACTATTTTTAAATTTTTTCCTTTAGTAACACCACGCTTCGGTACTCGTCTTCTCCAGCACTTCCAGGAGACCACTGTTCATCTGGCGGAGAGATCGTTTATGGACCCTGAGGAACTAAAACTGGGGGGAGTTTTACCGGTTCAGTCTTAGTTTTATAGAATTCTTGATAACTGGGATAGGGTTAGCCGGTAGTGCGGGGATATCAGACAGATCGGTACTGGACGATCGCTAGGGATAGAAGACAGGATCAAAAGGGGTGAGAAAAATAGTAACGCTCTTACCGACAACTGCATTATATCCTATGTAAGGGGCTTCAAGAGCATTCTACTCACAGCTAACTAGACTGGTTAACGAGGTCTGTGCAGGTTATTATGCAGGTTCACCCAAACTAATCTACATAAAAAGCTGAGTCACTTTGTATATAAACTGTATAAATACTCCAGAGCTGCACTCACTGTTCTGCTGTTGCAGTTAGGGATGAGCGGATTTCATATTTTGAAATTTGTTTTCGCTTTGTGTCGTGGTAATTACTGAAATGCGTTATAGATTCCGTTACCACGGACCATAAAGCAATTCCATAACAGCAGGCCATAGACTTCTATTATGACGGAATGAACAATGGCAGTGCTCCAGACTAAAAAAAATACCTAGTAGCCATTGGCTCCTGAACTGAAAAATTTAGGAGCCAAATCAAATTTTTAGTCGCCAAACCGAAACCGAATCAAAATTTTGGTATCGTGACAACGCTACGCCGATCAGATCGGCATAGGGTTGTTTTGATGCCAAAATTTTGATTCGCTTTCGTCACCATAAAAAAAGTATTGCGATACTCAATACCGCGCAAAAAAAACAACACCAAAAAAAGCCGCGTGCATTTCGCATTTTATGAAACATTCGGCCCATAATAGAACAGTCCTATCCTATTTTTTGGGGCACAAGGTGACAAAAAAATGGCGAATGCTCACCGCATAGGAGGCATTTTTTAATAATTTAATAGTTTGGACAGCGCTATGTAATATGTTTATTTATTTATTGTTTATATATTTTATATGTAAAATTGGGAAAGGGGGGATTTAAACTTAATATTTTAGGGTACTTTCACACTAGTGTTTTTCTTTTCCGGCATAGAGTTCCATCACAGGGGCTCTATACAGGAAAAGAACTGATCAGGCATATCCCCATGCATTCTGAATAGAGAGTAATCCGTTCAGGATGCATCAGGACGTCTTCAGTTCAGTCATTTTGACTGATCAGGCAAAAGATAAAACCGCAACATGCTACGGTTTTATCTCAGACGAAAAAAACTGAAGATTTGCCTGAATGCCGGATCCAGCATTTTTTCCCATAGGAATGTATTAGTGCCAGATCCGGCATTCAAAATACCGGAATGCACCCGCACTAAATCCGGACCCATTCACTTCTATGGGGCTGTGCACATGAGCAGTGATTTTCACACATCACTTGTGCGTTGCATGAAAATCGCAGCATGCTCTATGTTGTGCGTTTTTCACGTGAAAATCGCAAGCATCCGCAAGCAAGTGCGGATGCGGTGCGATTTTCACTCATGGTTGCTAGGATGAAAGTCTATTCACTGTATTATTTTCCCTTATAACATGGTTATAAGGGAAAATAATAGCATTCTTTAATACAGAATGCAGAGTAGAAGGTCAATATAATAAACATTGGTGGCGCAGTGCGCCCCCCAACACCCCAGTATGATAAACATTGGTGGCGCAGTGTGCCTTCCTAATATAATAAACATTGGTGGCGCAGTGTGCCCCCCTCAATATAATAAACATTGGTGGCGCAATGCGCACCCCCCAACACCCTAGTATAGTAAACATTGGTTGCGCAGTGTGCCCCCCCTCAATATAATAAACATTGGTGGCGCAGTGTGCACCCCCCCCCCCCCAACACCCCAGTATAATAAACATTGGTGGCGCAGTGTGCCCCCCCCCTCAATATAATGAACATTGGTGGCGCAGTGGGGAGTGCCAATGAGGGTTAAAAAATAAAAATTAACTCACCTCCTCCAATTGATCATCTCCTGTTCTTTCTTCAGGACCTGTCAAAGGACCTGTGGTGACATCACTGTGCTCATCACATGATACATCACCATGGTAATGGACCATGTGATGAGCTCAGTGACATCACCACAGGTCCTGAAGACAGAACAGGAGACCGACAGCTACGCAATAAACTGGAGGAGGTGAGTTAATTTTTTAAAGTTATTTTTTAACCCTCATTGGCACTTCCCACTGAGCCACCAATGTTTCTTATACTGGGGTGTTGGGGGGGGGGGGGCACACTGTGCCACCAATGTTTCTTATACTGGGGTGTTGGGGGGGGCACACTATGCCACCAATGTTTCGTTTTACTGGGGTGTTGGGGGGGGGGGGGCACACTGTGCAGGGAGTCTAAGAAAGAATCGAATGAGTCACAAGTCGGATCTTTAGTTCTTTTCACCTGCGACTCATTCGATTCTTTCTCCCTGTACTTGTCAGTGACTCAGAGCTGCAAGTGCTTGCCTTGCCTCAGCTCTGATTGGTTGGTGGGCGGGGAGGGGAGGGGCTGGCAGAAGCAGCTTCCACTCTAGGATCAGATTACACTCCTCCCAGCCCCTCCCTGCTGCCAGTGGCTCTGCTGTTGTCTGTGTGCTGTGACGGAGCTGACTGAGACTGAGGAGAACATCGGCGGCGGCGGCGGGGCAGAGAACTATCAGCTCCTGTGCCCGCGCTGTTCTACTGCAGAGCTGCCGCGGAGGGTCTAGTCGCAAATGGCGACAGGACTAAAAAGTCTTGTCGCCATTTGTAAATTCTTAGTCGCATTGGCGACCATTTTGGTCGCCATCTGGAGCCCTGAATGGAATGCCTCTAAAGGCATTGCGTTATGTTCTGTGGTAACGGAATCCATAAGGCAATTCAGTAAATACCACAACAGGAACCAAAAATGAATTTCAAAATATGAAATTCGCTCATCCCTAGTTGCAATCACTGTGTACATACATTACTTATCCTGTACTGATCCTGAGTTACATTCTGTATTATCCTCCAGAGCAGCACTCACTATTCTGCTGGTGCAGTCACTGTGTACATACATACATTACTTATCCTGTACTGATCCTAAGTTACATTCTGTATTATACTCCAGAGCTGCACTCACTATTCTGCTGGTGTAGTCACTGTGTACATACATTACTTACCGTGTACTGATCCTGAGTTACATCCTGTATTATACTGCAGAGCTGCACTCACTATTCTGCTGTTGCAGTCACTATACATACATTACTTATCCTGTACTGATCCTGAGTTACATCCTGTATTATACTCCAGAGCTGCACTCACTATTCTGCTGGTGCAGTCACTATACATACATTACTTATCCTGTACTGATCCTGAGTTACATCCTGTATTATACTCCAGAGCTGCACTCACTATTCTGCTGGTGCAGTCACTGTGTATATACATTACTTATCCTGTACTGATCCTGAGTTACATCCTGTATTATACTCCAGAGCTGCACTCACTATTCTGCTGGTTGTCACTGGAAAGAGAAGACTTGCTTTTTGACATACACGGCCCCCATCAGGTTGGCTAAGCTTTGATAATGCAGTGGGACGCAGTGACTGCTGTATGTTGTCTGATGTAGAGATGACATTTCCCAGAAAACAAATCACCAGAGAAAGCTTATGTGCAAAAAATGAACAAGCAGAGGATACTGGGAGAATGCAGCTCTGGAGTATAATACAGGCTGCAGTTTAGGATCAGTACAGGATAAGTAATGTATGTACAGTGACTACACCAGCAGAATAGTGAGTGCAGCTCTGGAGTATAATACAGAATGTAACTTAGGATCAGTACAGGATAAGTAATGTATGTATGTACACAGTGACTCCACCAGCAGAATAGTGAGTGCAGCTCTGGAGGATAATACAGAATGTAACTCAGGATCAGTACAGGATAAGTAATGTATGTACACAGTGACTGCACCAGCAGAATAGTGAGTGCAGCTCTGGAGGATAATACAGAATGTAACTCAGGATCAGTACAGGATAAGTAATGTATGTACACAGTGACTGCACCAGCAGAATAGTGAGTGCAGCTCTGGAGTATAATACAGGATGTAACTCAGGATCAGTACAGGATAAGTGATGTATGTACACAGTGACAGCACCAGCAGAATAGTGAGTGCAGCTCTGGAGTGTAATACAGGATGTAACTCAGGATCAGTAGAAGGAGTTAAAAAAGAAAAAAAAAAAGGGTACTGCATTTATACAGTTTCTCAGCATTTTATGTAGATTAATTCCATGTTCAATATGTACAAAAGGTAAACATTCATCAACTTTAACCAGATAAAATACAGACTTCAAACTGCATCTTCCTGACGTGACGGTTCCTGGCAGAAATCCTATTTATACTATAGATAAGGAGATGGTGTTGAAAGTAAAGAGAACAGAATAAAAAAAAAAATATCTGGTCTAGCTCATCTATGGCTTAATAGACAACCGGTGGTACCTGAGAAGATGGCAGAGCTCCGGGGACAGGGGATGAGGATTTCACGTCTCCATCTTGCTCCTGCAAAAAAAATTAACAAAAAAAATAAAAATACTTCATTAAAGGCCAGTTTCACTCGCACGTGCTAAAATCTTCTAGAAGGCTGCTCTGGTAGAGGAACAGCCTGGTGGATTTCATCATGTGGTGGTGGGTGATGGGGCAGGGATCCGACCTGTTTCCAGTATTAAAGGGGTTTTCCAATATCTAAAATATCCCCCCCAATGCCCGGGACCCTTGTATGGATTATACTTATATGATCCAAGTGACGGGGAGAGGCAGCGGCGGCCATGCAGGGAACCAGAGCGAAGTGGGAGCCGGTAAGTATAATCCATAGAAGAAGCCCGGGCACTGGGGGGGATATTTTGGAATTTCGGATATCGGAAAACCTTTTCAATGCTTACAG
The DNA here is from genome assembly GCF_014858855.1 of Bufo gargarizans. Lineage (NCBI taxonomy): Eukaryota > Metazoa > Chordata > Amphibia > Anura > Bufonidae > Bufo > Bufo gargarizans. Next base: position 185,183 of record NW_025334501.1, on the reverse strand, counting down.
GCTGGATCGTTGCCAGTTCCAATTACAGTTATTGGGGTCTGGTGGTGCTCTGGCCCTCTGTGGCTATGTGGGGTGACACCCGTTCTTATGATTTGTGAAACTCTGCAGCGAAATACTGTACAATACATTTGGATGCGTTTTTGAAAACTCTCCACATGTAGCGGAAAGATTCTGCACGGGAGAACTAGCATGCTGTGGATTTTCAACAAGTAATTTTTTCCCTTCAATGTGCATGAAGTGAAATCCTGAGCAAAATCCGCAGGTAAGAAATGCAGATTTCACCACGTGTCCTTATCTTTACGGTAAGTCATTCTAAGATGTAGTCGCCATAACTATAACATAGTCTGAATAAGCTCCTATTTTTACCTTTACAACTTCCACTTCAACTTTCTGTGATTCCTCCACCTCATTCGCAGTACAGGCATAGAGTTCATCCTATGAAAAGACCCAAAAACAAAATCACTACTTGGGGCTGATCGCTGTGATTCTTCCTCCAGGAGACATACACAGGCTTCTCTAAAAACAGATCAATAGCAGGAGGGAAAATCAGCTGCGAATTCTCATCCTCTCTAGGACCACCACTAGCAGGTATTTGGCTGAAACTAGTAGTATGGCCATTTTACCTGCACATGTGATTATTATTAACACACTTAGGGGAGGATTTATCAAAACGGACGTAAAGTCGAATTGGCTTAGTTGCCCATAACAACCAATCAGATTCCCCCTTTCATTTTTCAAAGCTTTTTTGGAAAATGAAAGGTGGAATCTGATAGTTGCCCATAGCAACTTCAGACAGTTTTCCTTTACACCAGTTCTTACATTTTAAAGGGGGAGATTTAAAGGTTCACCCCTGCAGGATTATGATCGGGAATTGAGTGAGTGGCAATTCCCTAATATAGATCTACAGATTTAACTGAATTGCTCTGATGCAATAAATACCTCTTCGATTTTGGTTTTCTTCGGACTCTCCTCTTTCGGTGATGAGGAAGACCGCTTTATACCAGAAGATACAGGACTGGGCAATTTTGCCGCTATGTTCGTTGAAGGCTTTGAGACTTGGTTCACCAAGCGGGTTGCGGTCACGACTCTGGACACCACAGGCTTCGGTGTCGAGGAATTAGCTGGCTGCATGGCAGTATCAGAAGGAATGCTATCGTTGAGGTTATCTGCAAGAAATGGGTCTCTAAATTATGAGAGAAAACAAAATCTGTACAGACCCTAGGCTGTAAACCTCACAAAGCCTTTCAAACCTACCCCATGACGTATCGCCGGGATTGCTCGGAGGTGCAATGACTTCTGCAGCAGCTGTGGTCGTGGCTGAAGAGTTGACAGGTACCGCTGGACTGCTTCTACTAATTGGAAACCACAGACAAGTGTTGTAAGATAATCGTCTGCGCGTCATCTACATTAAGAGCATGTATTAAGCTGGTCATACACATTAATGTCACATGGCCATCTAAAGCGTATGGGGGCCTCTGACACATCTCATACATTGGTGGCATATTGCCAAGATATGCTTCCAGTGTCAAGGAGCAGGTCCTAGAGGTGGGATCTGCACCTATAACCAGGGGAAAGAAGGATTGGGCAGTTGGCTTTCATCATGCCTGACTCTCTTGTTCTCAGGGATAGAAAAGCTTGGCGACTGCTTTCTCCCCTCTTTTCATCAAGAATATATGCATGCTTGGCCGAGTGTGCATGTGGGGATCGGAGGAATGGCTAACGTGTATGATGGGTAGCCAATATAAGAAAATGTTGCTTTTACCCCTGGGACAATCCTGAGGCATTCAATGGACTACTCTTCGTAGCATTGGTGGGAGAAGGCACAGACATACTGTTGTCACTGTCCATCGATAGGTCCAAGCTGCTGTCATTGAGGGAGACGAGCTTCACGCCCTCCATTGAATGCTGCAAAAAATAAGGCAAACTTCTTCAGATCGGCAGAAAGACTGAACTTTTCTTATCAGATACAAGCGCTGCACAAGGTCACTGGGCCTTGTATGAATATCAGTGACCTGCACCATCAGCAGGATCAGGTCGTGGGGAGGCTATTCTTTATAACATGGCTATACACATACTACAGACTGCTATGACGTATATTAGGGCACTGCGGATAATACAATTGTCTGATAGGAGTTGTACTCTCTGGCTCCGGTCTGTGTGCACTGGGACGAAACTGATTTGGTGACCTCAGTCTAACAATGTCTGGTTTCGTACTCATTGTCACTGGGGTCATCCTACACAACTACACAAAGACTGGTCTTGTAAAAACAACACTGCACTCTGGGACAGAAGAGGGACTGTCACGGAGCTAGTTATAATACCAGTGTGCAAATAGTGTGGAAATCCCTGACGAATGGACTGGTTGTTAGAGAATCAGATGGCTGACTCAGACAGAAAATGTGCAGACGGTGTCACGGACAGAACATGGCCATCGGTGCATCTAAAAGGAAAGTCTATTGCAGCCGTCTTCAGCAGTGTTTAAGTAATCAGCAGGGGTCCTAGCGTCCGGACCCCCGCCAACCTAATCCTTTGATATGTCACTGACATATTAAAGGTTTATGTAAAGTGCAATTACTCTAAGTAAAACATTGCTATCGTTCTGCATCCACAGCTGCTATGCAGTCCCATGCATCTCCATGGTAACAGACAACAAACCACGCAAGTACAGCCACAGCACCTTCTATCTGTTCCCAGCTTGGTAAAAACATACTATAATTTACTTGGCTGAAAAAAAAAATATAATATAAAAAATAATAAAGCGGTTGTGAAGGCAGACATGGTCTTTTAGCAAATATCGGAACTGTTCCAAAAAACTGGAGCAGACTGAAGGAGACCTCCTGAAGTGCTGCTGAACTTTTATGGTTTATTCAAGCACAGTGCCAGGTGTGACTGTATGGTGCCGCACATCAACCTTAGAGGGGCTGTCCAGTCAACGAAAGGGTTTGCCTAATGGCGTGGGGCGCTTCAAACAAATACATGTTTTTAAGGGAATCTGTCACCACAATCTCGTTATTACCTGCAGTAATACATGAGTACTACCACAGATAAGGAGTCCAGATTGCCATTTTTCCTTTTCCTACTGCCCCTGTTCCCTCGCTGTCAGCGCTCAAAGCTGCACTGAAATACAGAGTCAGAACTGCTGTGCATGTGCACAGGAGTCCTCTCCATTGTGTTGGCGCAGTACAGCAGTCCGGACTGTGTATTTCAGCAGGGAATGGCAGGCAGAGGGAAAATAAAAAATGGTGATCTGGACTCTATGTGCAGGATTACTGCAGATAACAGTCCAGAAATGTGGTGACAGATCCAGTCACTGCTGACCTCAGGTAGGAGGTCATGTGCTAAGCCCATGACTGCTACAGCCACTTAAAGGGGTTGTCCAGGTTCAAAGCTGAACCCGGAGATATCCGCTTCTCCCTCTCACATGCATTTCTGGCTCCGACGCGGTCCTTTGCCCTGTGCTGAATCACGCAGAGCAAAGGCTTTTTCTGGAGATCCGGCGATGAACCGGGCTCTCCATGCATAAGCTAGGCAGAGGCTTCCGCCTAACAGTGAGCCAGTGATGGCACTAATGGGCGGGGTTTAGTGCTGTCCTTGCCTGTAAAATGGCTAGGGCAGTGCTAAATCCCGCCCATCAGTGCCGGTGACGTCAATGAACACTGCTAGGCGGAATCTGCCGCCTAGCAGTGTAAAAACAAACAAAAGCCCTTGCCCTGTGTGATCCAGTGCAGGGGAAGGGAGAGCATTGGAGCATAAAATGCTCTGATGCTCATATCAGAGGGGCTGAGTGGGTGAAAACGGGGATATGTCTGGGTTCAGCTCTGAACCCAGACAATCCCTTTAATTGTCTCAGTGGTGATACCGCTTAGAGCAGTGATTGGCTGTAGTGGTCACATGCTTACAAGACACATGACTGCAGAGACCAATGGTGTTGGACTGGTGGCAACTATTTTAATGTACAGAGAGACCACTTAAGTTGAGCTGCAGTACCCAGCAAAGTATGCATGCTGATGTGTCTGTATAAACTTTAAGAGTGCAGAGATCCACAGAGATCAGACCTCTGACAAAGACAAATTAATAGTTATCCTAAAAATATAATACTGACTGAACGTCCTCGACAACTTAACGTTTCAGATCAGGGATTTACCTTTTTCTTTTTCGGCAATACGTGTGTCGGGAGGAGCTGATGCAGTCGCTTCCTTTTCACGTGCATTGCTGCAATCTTCATGTCCATTTCAAACATTTTGCTGTTTATTGCCTGCCTGTAAACTGTCCAAAACATAAAAAAGGTAAGAAGCCATCTAAAGATAAAACGCATCACCCTCTCCTTGTCTAAGAGCAGGAAGAGTTACCAGTGTCCGTAAAGGCCTGGATGTCGTAAGTAAGGTCCACGCTGAGATTTTCTGAGTTTTCCATCTTTTTGAACACCAATCCAATAACCCACATGGTCTGGAATTCTTCCCTGTAATAGGAGAACATTTGTAAATCTGGTAGAGCCACGAGATCCACACCCCCAGACATCACGGCTCTGAGTACATCAGCCTTACTTTTCTGGGTTTTCTCCAGGAGCTGGGAATGACTGAGGGTTCACATGAGCGAGTGTGATAAATTCATTCTTCTCTAGACTTCCAACGAGGATACGGATCTTCGACTCTACTAAACCCACCCTGTAACGGCATTAATCGTGCTCTGAATAGGACTGGTTTTGAAAACTGTATTGGACAAGACAATATTTGCTCTATGACATTAGGTAAAAGGATCTGCTCCCCCTGGTCCTCCAAAAACAGGGCCACTCTTGCTTCTAATTTTGCCATTCATAGATCGCAAGCAGAAATACTGAAATGATGAGCTTTACTATGTAATGGTTTACACTCTAAAGCAGGCATCCTCAAACAGCGGCCCTCCAGCTGTTGCAAAACTACAACTCCCAGCATGCCCGGACAGCCTACAGCTATCAGCCTACAGCAGGGCATTGTGGGAGTTGTAGTTTTAAAACAGCTGGAGGGACGCAGTTTCAGGATGCCTACTCTAAAGGCTATGTACACTTTCGGGGCTTTTTTTTTTTACGATTGCATTCTACTCATTTTGGGCAAAAAATATTTTTTTTTCAATTGGTCTTTATTAAAAATATTCAGCCATTCTATCACAAAGGGTTAACTGTCTAGCTGTGCGAATTCTGCTTTCACTTCGTGTTGTCATCTAATAACCGTAGTCTCTAAATTACTAAAAAGGTCATAAACACTTATATATAGGGTGTATTAGACAACCCGAGGCCGCTAGCGAATGTTGGGAGGGAAGCGTTCCCTCCCGGCAATCGGCAGACAGCTAGCAGAGGACACCACTGCTATTACATGCAGCGATCGCCTCCACAACATGGTGAGGAGCGATCACTATGCCATCGCTCATCCCCATGCAGGGCAGCGGCGTGCTGAAAGATCTGGACTGCCCAATGAACAAGCTCGTTCATCCGGCATGTAGAGGCAGTATTAGACTGCCAGATTGCTTGTTAGCGATTATCGGGAAGTCTAATATACCCTTAAGCCACATGCTTACCAGTAGGATAAGAATTGAACTATAAAGGAGTGTTTATAAGGTCAGAGAGCAAAGATAAGGAGCTGTCCTGACGGAGCAGACAGAATTCAGATCCTGCTCCTAGAGAAACTCAAGGCTACACAAAGACAGTGGCTTAAAATGTTTAATAAAGATTAATATAATTTTTTTTATTTTTTAGCTCAATGCAATACGAAATTGCCCCCAAAAGGTGTACATAGCCTTTAAAAGGTAAAGCATTCCATGTTATAAAGTGACATGTTTCAAGCTATTCCATCACTGTAATTGGGCTCAGGATTCATCAGTCCCGAGAAGGAAGGTGTCAGGGTGCTGATTCAGCACTGCACCTCCCCTAAAGTGTCCCCCCCCCCCCCAGCCAGGCATTGTAAAGAGAACTGCAGCACATTCTCATACAAGTGAATGCAGCGTCCTTCAAAGCCGGGTGGCCAGCGGATACAGAGCTGGATCAGTGCTGTGGCCTCTTCATCCTCAGGACTTATAAGACCCCCCCATGATCACGAAGGGATGGCATATCCTAGCTATATGAAATTACATGATAGGAGTACCCCTTTAAGCGCACGTGAAACCTTACTGATGGCGTCCCCTTTCGTTGGCCGAATTATTTACAACCAATGTGTAACACGTAAAAAAGAAGCAGAGCTACACTTACCATTGGATCGTACTTACCATTCAAGATGCTGTTTTTCGGTTGGTGCACTTGCGAGCAGAATAATATAATGCCTTTGAAGATAAAGACAATTCTATTTTATTGCAAGGATATTAACACAGTGAGTTCACCTGCCCAAATAACCCCCCGCCCAAAAAAATTGGGCAACTTCTAAAAAATGCATTCAAACACAAGTGTTGTCTTTAGGTTCTCGTCTGTAACCCTTCATCTCCCGCTGCTTGTGATATTTGGGCAGCGCACAATACAGTTGTGGCAGAAGCGGCAGACCTCCTTACCTGGACAGACGATCGTCTCCAGTGGCATTTTCCTGCTGAAACTAATTACCAGTCTCTCACAATATAGCGCAATAACTTCTGTCTCTACCAATCACCCAGATCAAACATGTTGAAGTAAGAGCCACTGTCTTCTCAGGTCACTTACAAAACACGACCTAATAGCCGTGGACAACACCAAGGTCCACGCTGAAGAGGACATAACCCTGATTCATACAAGCATACAGTTTCATATGGATTTCATTCCTTTCCCGCCACGTCATACATGGTAGCAGGCGCCCAAATTTTTGCCAAGCAGGAGGCATATGGGTCCGCCAACCACAATGGATCCAAAAAATAAAAAACATCAGATCCTTACATCTGGGAATATAAAATAATGCATTAAAAAAAGATGACCCCCCTCGACACAAGACACACTGTATGTAGCAGCGCATTAGAACCACTCGCCAATACCCACCCTGTCAGTGGTAATCTGCAATCAATGCAGAGGGTATTAAGGGGTATTCCTAGAGCTGAGCAGGCTGTAACTCCAGTAGAAGTCAATGAAAGCTACGGAAACTTCACAGCACACCGAGCGGAGAGACTCCATAGCTCCATTCATGGGAGTTGCAGAAACAGCATAGTGCAGCCCACTCGGCTATTTCCGTAACTCCGGCCACATAGACTGTGACTGGCTGACACTGGAATACCCCTTAAAATTGGGATTTACATGCTCCTTTCCATGTTCTACTGACGGTGTATAACTAAAGCAACTTGAATAAGATTAGAAATTAAGGTCAGATTTTTTTTCTGTGTGTCTGGTATTGCATTCATGTGATTGGAACAGCGCCATTTCTAAGAGGGGAAAAAAATAAATAAAAAAGGTTTTCCTACTCTGGTGACTACAGGATACATTAAATACAGTACTAGCTCATCTTTGCCTTATATTAGATTTGCAAGTTACACAGCAGAAAAAGGGCCGTCTCACTACAGAAAACCCCTTTCCTTATGCTCCAGTATGGCATTGGCAGAAGTCACCTCAGTTTCTGGCAAAGAGACCTGCAATGGGGGCATTCACCAGACCATAAAGGCCTTAATGTTACATGCTAAAATAAGGCTTAAAGGGGTTGTTCCATCTGAACATTCATGGCAAATCAATGGGAATGAGTCTCACCTCTGGGGCCCGACCATCTCAGTACAGTGGTGCATGCTACAGTGAATGGAGAGGTGGCCATGCATGAGCGTCTCCATCATTCATTGCAATATTTTTGGAAGTCTCATTGCAGGCAATGGAGAGAGACGGGGCATGTGCGGCCACTGCAGTGCACATCAGGGGCCCTTTCCTGAGACAGGAGGGTCCCAGAGGTTAAAACAGTGGATCAGCCAGCCCATCACCAGCCTGGTGTATTGAATCTCATTCCAACAGGAGGTCTCTTCAGCCATATTGGTTTATTAAAAGCTGCTCATAGCAGTCAGATTTCAGCTTTCTAAACAGACCTACCGAAAAAAAGGAACACTCCACACATTCCATCTAGAGCAGGTCCTGAAGGGGGCAATACGTGACTTCTGTCCCCGGGGTTCACATTTAACACTGCTGGGATCCCCACAGTCAAGAACGGGTTATCCTCTGGGTGAATGGAGCAGTGCTCTCCATTCACTTCTATAGGACTGCCAGATATTGCAGAGCGCTGTACTCGTCAGTCTCTAAAGAAGTGAATGGAGTGGCGATCACATATTCACGGAGGGGACCCAGTCTCATGATTGTGGGGGTCCCCCAGCGATCATATATTTTACACCTATCCTTTGGATAAGTGATAAATTCTGTTAATTGGAAAACCCCTTTAAATCACCAGCACCGTTCAGGCCCCACACTAGGCATAAATCTGCTTTTTGCAGAGTGCTCCCTTATTCTCTGTAGGCAGCAAGGATACTTCTGGGACAGTTTTGATACTCAAATGTGGGGTACACTTTAAAAGGGTTATCCAACTTGCGCTGCGCTCCTGTGCGGGCAGCCACTTCAGGGATCACGTGCCGTACTTTAGGAGTCAGAACCTGCATGAGAATGAATCTCTCACTTGCGCTGTGGGTTCTGACTCCAGGCTAGAATCACGTACCCAAAGTACGGCACGTGATCCCGGAAGTGGCCGACACACAGGAGCGCAGCGCAAGGTAGATAACTCTTTTAAAGGGGTTGTCCAGGATTTTGGTATTGATGGCCTGTCCTCATTCACAATTGCACTGATCACTGACCTTCCACAAGAAATTCTTAACAAAAAAATTATATATAAACAACCTGCGTTTAAAAAGGCAAATTAAAACACGGACACTTTAACCTTATTTCCTTTTTTTTTTTTTGTTTTTTTTTTTTTTTTTTTTTTTATTATTAGCTATTAACATACAGAGATAAAATATACAACGGTAGAAGCTCACGCACACAAACCAACCCAAAACCAAGTACAAGAAATCTGGCATGCAGGAAAAAAAAGGCAGAGAAAACAGTATTTTAACAGTTCTCCAGGAGGCCAAATGCATCTCCCATCAAACGCGTGCGGCATAAACAGGGAGAAGGTGCCTTGTCTTCTAAATGGCTTTTCCATGCTTTTATGTAAGCTACTGGACCCAGCCAGGAATGAAAAAAATGAAATATTATTTTCCCTACATTGTGTACTTGGAACATATCTGTTTAACTTCCCAATCAATCGCTGCACTTAGGATTGTATCGGGCTCTGTTCACACTACTGTCATGGCTTCCCAGTGATCAAACCATTGTCTTATAATTGGTTCCTGGTGTCAAACACAGTAACAGGCATGTGGGTGACAACGTCTGTAAAAATGGAAGCCATGACATCAGTGTAAACATGGCCTCTGCTTTGGGTGTGAATGGAGAAGAAAACCTACAGCTTTTCAAAGTTACTCGACTTTTCACTTAGAAAAGTCTGTAAGTAAAATGTTCAACCAGTCAAGGAGCCAATACCAGTACAGATACCAGTGAGAGTAGTCCACTTATACCGCAGTATCTGCTTGTACAAGACAGTCAATGGCCTAGATTTACTAATGTGCCTGCACCTAAAATCTGCCTAAATCTGAGCAAATTTGAAGCAACAAGGGTTTCTATTCCTCCCCTTGAATAGGTGGCAGGGCTTAGTTGGAAAGATTCCACCATTTTGTACCAAACTTGCACCACAATTCTGGCGTAAAATTCTCTCAAAAAGTGAGCCAAGCAATAGGTGGTATAAAGCTAGATGAACGTGTCTATCCTTGCTCCACATTTATCATCCAGCCGGTGATGAATCTGGTGCAGGTCCAGACCGCCGCCATTCATAGGATTAGTAAATCCGGGGCCATAACATTAGAAATAAATGGTTATATACATTCTTAATCAACGCCATGTATTTTATTATCTGGACCTGCAGCTAGGATTTTATTTATGCCGCACTAGTAATAAGCTGATGTACTATACATGTACCTACAGCCTAACTATACCATTAAGGGGTTATCCAGGAATTTGACCTCCGGATAGGTCAGCAATATCAGATTGGCAGGGGTGAGACTCCCAGGACCCCCACCAATCAGCTATTTGAAGAGGACACTATTCACTGGAGCTCTGGTCTCTACACAGCACCATCCATTGTATAGTGGCTGTTCTTGGTATTACAGCTCAACCCCATTCACTTGAATGGGACTAAGCTGCGTCTAGGCCACGTGACTGATATACAGTGACATTACTGGCCTAGGAAGAGGGCTAAGCGCTTATGGAGCGCTGCAGCCTCTTAGAACAGCTTATCGGCGGGGGTTCCGAGGGTAGGTCCCCTGACGATCGGATACTGATGACCTATCCTGGGGCTAGGTCATCAATAACAAATTCCCAGATAATTCCTATACTTTGGGTCGGTCATCGATAAGTTATGGGTCCACCCCCTAGAATCCCTATTGATCATTATAGAGAAGGGGCTTGCTAGAATACGTCAGCCATTCATGTCCACCCCAATATCTCATGCCTATGGCCAGCTTAAAGGCCGACGGTTATTCCTCCCTACACATGCCTGCTGTGACTGACGAGCAAACCTTTTTTCTAGTATGTATGGCCAATTACTGTAACTTACAATGTCATTATGTAATCCTATAGTCCTGATGCGTCATAAATAGACTGTTGACACGTGCATGTCACCAGGATATAAGTTGGTTTATTAACAGGTCACTAGTGGGCAAACAGTATATAATGTCATTGAAAAAAATTATACTCCACACATACCTCATTAAAGAAATTAAATTAGTTTTATTTTTAAGTCCTCCCTCACCAAACAGTGCAGACAGATTATAATATACATACTTGTATTTCTGAAAGAAGTTGGGAGCATCAAAAAGTTTGGACCAATCTGCTTTACCCAGCAAGATCTCATCTGTGATGGCCAACCCTGGGGAAGAAGTAGTTGAACAATATTAATGGTTTGATAAATTTCAGATGGTTATTCTGGATATAAAGGGAGAATACAACTGCCTTGTGTCAGAGCCATAAGGTATTCATACAAACTGGACGTACCTTGCTTGAATTCTTCTACCATGACCATTCGTGTGGACGCAGACACGTTGTAGGTAGAGTTCTGCTGTGGGTAGGCTGGCGTGATGATGGGCATGAGGTGGTATCTGTCACTGGGATTCACCTTCACATAAAAAAATAATATATATATATTTGCATTTTAATTGCAGAGCAGCAGTCATTTATGGCATATTCCCATCTTATAATGTGATGACATATTAAGATATACCATCACTTTATAGCCAGTGGATCCTGAGAATGAAGGGGGTCATCGTATTGATTTTGCACTGTGCCCAGTTTTGAGTTTTATCTGCAGCTACCTACAGTGTAGGGAACTGCCACACAATCCCATTCAAGCTGGGTGGAAGCGAGCGCGCCCCACTGTGCAGGTAAAACCTAGAAGGCATGCTTCACCAGCACTGCAGCCCCTTCACTCTTAGGGCTGTTTTACACGAGCGGATGCCGTGCGTGACATCCGCTTCGTGAAAGAGTGCCAAGACCCGATGCATTAACATGACTGATAAAGAGATCACAGAGAGGCAGGGAGCATTATCAGTCATGTTAATGCTCCATGCTTCTGCTGTCCGCATCGGGTCTTGGCACTCTTTCACGGAGTGGATGTCACGCACGGCATCCGCTCGTGTGAAACAGCCCTTTAGGATCGGCGAGAGTCGCAGAGGTCAGAAGTCCAATGTTCAAGACGTCTCTGCATATCCTAAAGGTATGCCATCACTTTATAGCATTTCCAGGCTCCTGCATCATCATCTCTCCTGACCCCGCCAATCAGGTAGGTGACGGAGAGGCTGGCAGAGAAAGGCAGCGAAGCAAGGGTCCACTGAGTGACTTGGGCCCACCCTCTGTGCACTTAATTGCTCATTTGTATATGGATTAAAATTCCCTTTTCTCCAGAATGAAGCAAATGATTGCTAAGCAAAAGGCATTACACTTGGTTTAAAAGTTAATGTCCTAATAGGCTCTCTTTAATGTGGGATCCATCATGTAAGGTCAGTCCTCCGATTTGCCGAAATATCAAATAAAAATTGTACCGTTCGGCTTATAGTAGTAAAGTAAGAATACAGCGGAGTGCTGTTTTGGTCAATAGGAGAACAGACCCGTAGATGTATAAGATTGCCGTCCTTTCATAATGCAGCATATTCTGCTGACACATAAAAACATGATATAACGTGACGTAATATACTGACCCTTGGATCCCAAACAGGTAAATTAAGATTACACTCTTCTGGCTGCTTCAGCAAAACTGGATTTGGCCATTCCCTGCATAGGAAGAAAAATAAAATAAAAAATAAAAGACATTAGAGCACAATACTACAATAATGTATATGTAGGAGACGCACTGATAAATTGACTATAGACAAAATTACATACAAACGGTCTGCGTTATAAAACAATAGTCTTCCATTTAATACTTCCATAGACCTCAACAGAGCTCCTCATAAATAAACTACATAAAACCGTCGTCCTGACGTACACGTTAAACGGATGCCTGAAACGTAATGTTAACAATGCACAAAATACACTCACCACTTCGAAAACACCAGAAAAAACTTGTGGACCAGTGTGGATGCTATTGCATTTGGATACAACTGGCATGTTCTTGCCACCAACATAGCCCAGGAGACACCACCAAGAAATCCTAAGATGTTGGAGTATATGTTATGGCCTACGGAAGGGAAAACAGATGGGTCAGCAGAGTTTCTTGGAGGCGTCACTGATAGAACATTAAGATTTGCTGACTGACTTACGCTTGGCCCATAGTTTAATTGCTCTCAAAGTTAACCTGAAATTATCGATGTTGGGTACTAAATGGAGGATTTCATCGGTTACTCTGCAACCTTGAGAAGAAATAACAATGGGTTAAGGCAGTTTGAGAAATTAGGTAATTCCAGCAAATTCAAATGTAATCTTACTGCAACATTAACACACCATAGGAAAAATACAGTTTTGCATATTTACCTTTCAAAAAGGATTATGTAGCACACTGTTCACACCGAGGTTACACAAAACAGTACGATACTGTATTTTTTACAATATAAGAAGCACCTAAGTTTTATAGGAGTTTGAAGTTATCCCCTAACCACAGAATAGGGGATGACTATTAGGACCCACACCAAGAGAACAGGGGCCCTGCACCCCCCCTGAAATGAACAGGATGGCCAGTCATACATGTGCGTTGATGCTACGTTACTTTCTATGGGAGTTCAGAAGATAGCTGAGCACTGTACTCCGCTATCTCTGAAATTCCCACAGAAATTAATGGAGAGGCTGTATGCATTCCTGACCGGCCACTCCTTTGACTTGGGCTGCAGGGGGTATGGGGCCCTGTTCTCGTGATCGGTGGAGGTCCCAGCGGTAGGACCCCCACCAATCTAATAGTCATCCCCTATCCTGTCACTGCTTCTTCTGACACTTATAGGGGACATTTTTATTAGTATTACACACTGTTATGGGGGGGGGGGGCACCACTTTATTAGGGTTACACACTGTTGGCATACGGCACCTTAGCTGGTACCCAAGTACACCAGGCAGAGAAGGCACGTGGGCAGCTGGAGGAAGGCCTGCACACCGTCTTCCTCCACCATTGTAACCACCCACCAGTTCAATCATCCAACCAGGCTTTTCTCGCCAACTGACATACGGGAGACAGGTTACAACCAGGTCAGTAAAAACAGGCGATATCTGAACTCGTGCCACTATTTGGCATATCTACAAGTGTACAATTTTTTAAAATACAGGATAATAGATCAAAGGAAGGAATTCCCCACGAATAGTTTTGATCTCCTCAGAGGCACAATGACTTCACCTTTGTCCCTGTCAGACATACAGAGCAGATTGCATGGTGTTAGGCAAGAAAGTTCACCTCTTCAGCCGTTTAAGGCATGGAGTAAGGAATTGGGTGATCAAGAGATACAGGAAGACATCTTGAAGGGGTGGTTAAACCTGAGGAAAGTGACCCCTAACGAAGTTTGGCGGGAGACACAATTTAAGATAGTTCACAGAGCCATCTATGGGTTTTATAAAACACAAAGCACTGTTCAGGCAAATAGGATTACGCATTGTCCAAAGTGCAAGCTGGAGAATTCCAACTTATTCCATGGATTGTGGAATTGTCCTAAAGTAAGGGAGTTTTGGGGGAAATTCAAGGAATGGTTACAAAATGTAATGAGCATCACGATCACAATGAACACGGGGTTAATTCTATTTCACTATGAAGCCGAAAGCTCGAGGATAACGCAGATTACGCATGTGTGTATCCTAGCAGCAAAAAGGTGTATACTAAAGAGTTGGTTGCGGCAAGAGACCCCCTCAATTGGGGAGGTCATAATACAAGTAAAATGGTGCTTGCATAGGGAATTGTTTTCAGCAGAACAGGGTACTGAGAAGTCATTGCAAAAGTTAATGACCAGATGGAGGGGGTTCATCATTAGTGTATTGGATCCTACGGAAATTAAATTGCTCGTGAATCCTTTAAAACAAACATCCTGGTACTTATTAGAACAGATGAAGGGCTCATTGGGTAAGCTAGAACAGTAAGCTCACTAGTGACCTCAGTTTGGATTTGGTGGCCGAGTATCTTTAGGACTTAGGAGAATGATGGAGGTACATAATGATCTGACCAATGGGAGGCTAGGGGAGGGGGGAGGGTTGGGATTTTGAATATGTTGGGATTATTATGTTAGTTGCTCTAACTTTGGAATGCCCTTTTGATGAGACATTTTCCGAATGACATTTTTGTATATCACTTGTTCAAATACTTGTGAAAAACGATGTTGTAAACTTGGGAAGAATGTATACTGTATATGTAACTGATGCTGGTCAAACTAAATGAATAAAATTTGGTTTAAAAAAAAAAAAAACAGGCGATATACATCACAGGCCACTATCGGTATGCAGCACAGCATGGCCTGCGATGTACATGTGTGTTTTGCTGGCCATGTTGGTCTATAAGACGCACTGACAGTCGTTCTCCCCCCGTTTTGGGGGCCGGGGATCGCTAGTGTGTCTTGCAGAGTGAAAAATACTATATTTGAATTAAGATTATCAAAAGGCTTTTTTTTAGAAAGCAATTTCTTCTGTAGAGCATTTACCATTAAGGCTCCGTATACATCTTATGTCTAAATTCTTTAGCAGGCTATCATCTCGTAGGTCCAGGTCTTCAGGAATTGTCTGAAGTGCAAGTCTTGCAAATAAAATATCAATCTGAAAGAAAAAAAAATATGCAACAAATCCAAATACAAGTAAAGGAAGAAACCTCAAACAGGAACAAGAATAAGATTTTGCCATATTGTACAAAGAGTGCAGTAAAATGTGACACCCAAAAACATTTCCGGGTGACGGACAACTTTTTGCAGTATCTAGGGTTGAATTTACACAGATATTGATCAGCTGTTCTGCAATAGCTCCAGCATTACAACTAGAGGACGGAGCTGGTTACTGCAGCACTGCTCCTATTCAGCAACCCGGCAACACAGTGAACAGAGCTGTGGAGTTCCAGAACTGCAGAACAGCGGATACTGATGGCCTATGCCATGGACCCACCCCTTTAATGAAATGATCAAACTATTAGGCTCGGTGCACACTGCGCTCAAACACAACGTATTCCTCTGATGTAGTCCCCTTTTTGTACGCCATTCATTGGCCACAATGTTTTTAGCAATGGTGCACTAATAGGAAAGTTGCAGTTTATTATGGTTTCCTATACACAAGTTCAAAAAAAATAAATAAAATTTCCTGGCATATTCACCAAAGGGAGGGATGAGGTGCAGTTTACACAGAACATTATTTATACAGCAGACAAAATTAAAAAAGAAATACCTCTATTCCATCAAAGCAAAGCTTGATCACAGGTACAAAAGCTTCTTCCACAGCCTATAAAACAGAGGGAACAAAAATCCTACAGACGGTCAGGGAAGTTGACTGTGACCTTAATATAATACCAATCATCTTATTTCCATAATGCTTTTATAAGAATGAAGTCATGCCAAAAGCACGGCCCAGAATATTTGAGGACAAAGGGAAATGTGCAGCAATGTATCAGACTTATAAGCATGAAATCATTATGAAATGTTTTTAAAAAGCAAAGTTGGAGGATAATTTGGGCCGGACTTACACGGAGGTCCTTTACTTCATCTTGCAGCTTCAACTTTTCATAAAAGGAAGAAAAAAAGTCGCTTCTGTCGACATGTCTGGGTGCCACACACAAGGCATCAATATCAGCGCCTGCAAACAGATGGATTACACATGAATGATTTTCATGGGAAGTCAAATGTGCAATTAGGCTCTTCAGACTTTCCAGTCGAGAAGACTCATTGTCGGAATCAGCTTCAGATGAAGCTTACATACCTTTCGTGTGGACGCCCAATCTGTATGACCCAAAAGTGAATATCTTGCCTCCGACATTCTCAATTACAGACTGCGGTAAATTCTGGTGGAAAAAAAAAGGAGGGAGGATTTTACAAACAGGAAACACTATTAGAAATTGTAAATTCTATCAGTAAATCTACACCTGCTATCGGCATGACTTCTGGTAAACCTGTCGGGCTGCGGAGACCCCACCCTCCCATGCCAACTTTTCTTGCCAAAAGTGATGGAGAATGCGCAAAACAGCAGCAAACCATACATTTTGCATACAATGTACCTTGCACAAAAATGGCAACTTTTGTACACCAGAAGACATTGATAAACTTCCCCTATGTATCCAATGTAGGCTTTTTGCTAAAGGGGTATTCCCATCTGGACATTTATAACATATCCACAGATTATGCCAAAAATATCTGATAGGAGTTAGTCCAAACTCTGGGACCCCCACCACTCTTGAAAACAGGGCCCTGTTTCTCTCATCACTTCTATGGGATTTGCGAAAACAGTTGAGTGTGTTTAGTTGGATTTGTTCTCAACTCCCACAGAAGTGAATGGCGACAACTAGGGGTCAGTGAACTTTTCTTTTTTTCAGTGTACAAAGTTTGGGTTCTCAAAAAATTCTGTTATGGATTCCGCTACCATGGACCATAGCGGTGGTAACGAAATCCATAACAGAAATTCTTAAATACCCCGAACCTTGTAAACACAAGTTCGCTCATTCCTAGAGACAGCCTCGCATGCCCAGCTACCTGTTTGTTTACAGCAGATCTAGATGGGCCCCATTCCTGAGATGAATAGGAGTTCCAGAGGAAAGATCTGCACCTATCAGACACCTAGGCCAAAGATGTCAAGATGGGAGAGCCCCTTTAAGCTGCTCATCATAATGGAATCTCAGCTAGTGTTAAAGTTTGTAATGTCACACAACACAATGGGGGGGGGGGGGGGCATCAAAACAAGTGCAAAGGAAAAGTAGAGTAAATGCCAGCTCTCCTTTCTGGAGGAGCCAAGTAAATGGGAACTCCTTAAACAGGTCTGAACACATAAGGTGTGAGCAAGTGAGTCACATTCATCGACATTGCTGCGTGACCTTACCTTGAGTTCACTGATTTCACGAATCCATTCTTTAACTAAATTGTTCAGTTTCCCCAAAATTAAAATTCTGTAGAAGAATAGAGTCAAGATTTTATAAGGATCTAACACAGACAAATGCATAGCCTATAACATAACCAGGGTAATGAAAAAGCTTCATGTCAAAAAATACATTATATTATATACCCAAACAAAATGCCCCAAAAGACTGCTGTGTGCAGAGCTCTGTTCACATTGGGTGGTGGCTTCTGTTTCGAAAGGATCCATGACTGATATATCTTTTATAATAGATCCCCTTCTAGTAAGATCTAGGACTCCTGTTACCTGGATAGAATAGTACTGCAGACTGTGCTAATCTGCATGTTAGAGGGACACGGAAATCTCAAAAGCAAACCCTAAATGTTGGCCATTACTGGAGAACATACAGGGGTCCTACACGCTCCTGAGCTTCTATCAGGATGTTGTAGTAAATATAGACCCACAATTGCAGGTCGCACTCTGATGCATCGGGACGCTCCTCGTCCGTTCTAGACTTCTCACTAGACCTGCCTATTTTGTGACATCAGGAACCATTGCACGTTCATAGACCCTTTACATACAAGAAGCCGTACTCCAGGCTTATGGAGCCTCACCTCCTCTGTAATTCCTCCTCTTCTTCAAACACACCAAAAGGTTTCAACGTTTCTATGAGCTTCTGGGTCAGGGTGCAATCTGTTTCCTTAGGAACCGCTAAACTGATCGGGGAGGTGATGCCAAAGTTCTTCTGGGCTTGCTGCGGTGTTCCCTGGTTTGTCAGTGGACTGGAAACAAAAGAAGGAAAAAGCAGAAGAAAAAATGTATAAGGTTCAAACAGAAAAGATTTCAGAAGACAAGCAGGCGGTTCGGGTGGGTACAATGGTTCTTATCAAACTCTGCACATGTAGACGGGGTACTGAAAATGTACCAATACCAGAAGACCACCCACCAGCTTTCTTAGGACACTCTCGGCCAATCATGCATACTGGCCATTCCCCTCTATTCCAGGTGATTTGAGGTCAGTTGTCTCTGAGATTCATTTACTTTTTTTCCTTGGAGGCATCTTCCATAAAGGAGATGGCTGCTCTCCAGGGACAGGAGATAAGTGCTGGTGTTGGGAAAACCCCTGTCCGCTGTTTACTATTGATGACCTATACTCAGGATCGGTCCTCAATATGGCCTCCCTATTCACTTCTATGGGAAGGCTCCTTCCTATGCCGCCCATAGAAGTGTGTGTGTGGGGGGGGGGGGGGGGGGTCAGCGCCATACTTGTAATTACAGAGCAAACACTCTTCAAGGGTCCGACTCCTGCACCCTCTGATCAACAGTTTTTCACGAGGTCTGGTGGCAGCGGATCCGCACAGCTCAGACTTGTGTGTAGTGGACAGAGCTGACGCAGCAGCATTATACCGACGCAGCAGTGCTCTGCCGACTACACAATAGATGGAGCTACTGTACATCAGCTGTTCTGTGGAGGCGAGGGAGTCAGACCCCCACCAATCAGATACTCGTGTCCTGTCCCAACGACAGGTCATC
Organism: Bufo gargarizans; assembly: GCF_014858855.1. NCBI lineage: Eukaryota > Metazoa > Chordata > Amphibia > Anura > Bufonidae > Bufo > Bufo gargarizans. The sequence goes on along the minus strand of NW_025334501.1, from coordinate 166,141 downwards.
AATATAAAACGGTCCTGGAACGTCCCTTTAACAGGCAAAAAATGATCGGAATGAATATATTGTGTGTTAAAATGGGATTTTGGTCAAGTATCTTCAATGTGAACACGTCCAAACCTTTGTTCTGTCAGGACAGTGCGCTCCTACATGAGGCTCTCAGGATGCCGCAGAACTACAACTTCCAGGGTTCCATGTGTTTTAAGGGGTATTCCAGGACTTAGATACTTAGGGGGTCATTTATTAACCCCTTAGTGACCAAGCACATTTTTTAAAAATTGCATTCCAAGAGCTAGAACTTTGTTTTTTCAGAAATGTACTTGTATGAGGTCTAATTTTTTGCAGGACAAGTTATAGTTTTTAATGCACCATTTTAAGTACATGTATTGGTTGATTAAAGCCAGCCGTTTAGCTAAAACCTCCATTGTTTACGTCAGTAAAGACACATATGGGTGGTCACTAAGGGGTTAAGCTGAAATATGCATATATTAGGCGTATTTCAGACGCACATTGCGGCACAACAATCTGCAACCCCCCCCCCCCCAGGTCTAAATAAGGGGGCGTGGTGTGGGCGGGGAAGGGGGGGCGGACCTTCAGACCATATAATTTACCTTTTTCTACACCTGTTTCCGGCAAACAAAAAGGTCTAAATTTAGAACAGCGAGGAAGCCGTCTTACATTTAGAACTTCCAATTATTTATTCCCAGCAGGTTCGGTCATCAGCCACACACTGGAAAGCCCTTTAAGATCAGGGGTTATTACATGTGTAATACCTCAAATGTAATATATCTTGTGAAATGCCCGTGTGGCTTGTTATATACAGGGGAGACCATCAGAATCCACTATACACAAGAAGAACCTTCTACTACCAAATCCCTTTCACTACTGCAGACGCTCAATTTCACAGTCGCAATATCAGGTTCGGTGTCCACGAAGAGGAGGAGACATTAAGAAACTGCTACTCGGGAGGATAGCCTTCTGGATCCACACGTCGGACCCATTACATCCGGTCTGAAGAGGGATTATCAGGTTATGGCGTTTTAAATCTATTTTTATAGGTGTTTTTTGATACTTAATACGGTATGCGTTTCTCTTACAGACGGCAACATTGCGCTAATGAACTGAAGAGCTGCGCTTCTTCACGAAATACAAACACATTCCCAGTCACGTGATATTTAACGCCGAGTCTGGGATTACACTGATTGATGATGTCATGAACACTTGATAGAGTAGCATTTTACAGGTAACAAACTATGTCATTATGATTGTACGGTTGAGAAAGGCTACCTGAGCCAAAACGCGTCCCGGACATTTTTTCTGGAATAAAAATACAAGGTTGAAGCAAGCACGCTGCCGGGAATAAATAATTGGACTTTGCTGTGGGGATAGCCCCTTTTCCGTGCAGCGGTAAAGGGATCGTGAGCTGTTGGATTTGGTTTCTATTACATTCAGACCTGGCGGAGGATGCGCTGGAGTATGAAGCGGCCGGCGCAGTCAATACACAGAGGACAGAACCTCCACTGTACAGCTTATTGGGGATCTGACTCCAGGACCCGCCATAGATAGGACAACGATGACCTCCCCGGAGGAGAAGTCATTAATATCCCAGTCCAGAAAACCTCTTTCATAAACAGCGCTCTGTCGGTAAGGCCCTGTTCACACAGGGCGGTGGCTGGATCACTGTATGGCAGATACAGACCACACTGACTAATAATGGAGTTTGTCAGGTTCTTCTGTAGTTTCCATCATTTCATGGGAAGAGTGAAGCGCCATTCTACCGAAAAATCCTGTCAGCGGAGACGGCGATGTGAACAGGTCCTGAGTTCTCATATACACAATCCAGTCAGTTTATAATCCTAGTGACTGACAGGGTCCCAGCGGGAGACCCACAAAAAGATGGACTATCCTCGATATATTGTTAGTACAGAACCCCAATCCTGAGAAAAGCAGAGAATGTTCTCCTCCCTCCAAGCAGCGACTACAGGGCCACAGCGATCTAGGGTCGGGATAGTCCGTATCAGAGGGACTCCGGGGCCCTGCTACTGAAATCACCAAACTCCCCACCAAGGAAGGGACAGGCTGGAGAAGCAGATCAGACCACGTAAAACCTCAGCTTTACCACCTCCGCAATACCGCGACACCCGGGGTGAGCAGCTGCTTATTCACCGGCGATCACAAGGCATTTAAAAGGGGTTCCCAGCTCTTTGAAACCAATAGGCTATTCTTAAAATAAGCCGATGGGGATCCAACTCCTGGCACTGATGCCGATCAGCTATACACCAGGCACGGCTTCGCATGTCTGGCAGAAGATCAGCTCCATTGACTTGCATAGGCCAAAGTGGTCGTAAGCTGCAATACCAGGCACAGCCACTACTGACGGTACGGAGCTGTGTTCAGTAAACCACGAAGAGGACGCTGCGCCTCTAAAAAGATTTCAATACCCACCAATCTAATATTTACGCTGCCCAAATACAGTACGGCCGAGCAGGTACCGCTAATGGCCGGGCTGCTATTTCAAACAATTAGCAGTAAAGTGCCTGCAGATCCTGTGGCCGGGCTGAACCGCGTGGGCGCACCCCGACGGCTCTCCACACAATCACTCGCTCTTCACGGACCACGTCTTTTATGTTGTCCGCACGTCCCCTCACGTACACACAGGCCTCTGCTGGAAACCGCACAAAAGATCCCATGTACGAAAAAACCTAACTTCTGTAAACGCAAGTAAACCCGTATCGATCCGCGGCGGCCAATTTTTCTGCCCTTGTAAAACATCCTTTATCCGAGGGTCAGAGCACAAAAAGAATATTCCAAACCGGGTGAAATCTGCAGAATTTTCACACAAAACCCACGAAGGATCATTGCTAGACTTCTATGGTGGACAGCAGAACGTTCAGCAATATCGGCGTTTCTAAATAAACCGTGGTACAACTAAGGCTACTTCCACACTCGCGTTTTGTACGGATCCGTTCAGATAATACAACCGCCTGCATCCGTCATGATCCGTTTACATCACCGGTTAGCCTTTCCGTTTAGGGGCAGGAGAACGGAAAGGACGGATAAGCACATAACTGACACCAAACCGAGTCAAACGGAGCCTGAGGACCCCATAGACTATAATGGGGTCCATTATGTTTCCGCTCAGAAGATGATTTTTAAGCGGAGACAAAAGTCCTGCATGCACAACTTTTGTCTCCGCTTAAAAATGATCTTCTGAGCGGAAACATAACGGACCCCATTATAGTCTATGGCAGGGGTCGGCAACCCCCGGCACGCGTGCCAGAGATGGCACGCAGGTCATATTTGACTGGCACGCACCACGACGCATTGCACCTTTAAATTTTTTTAAATTCGGGTGCATCTACTAGGCTCGCCCCACATGCTTCCCGCAGTGCCAACCAGCTACCAGACTCCACTGGGAACTCCTGGCCGCGGAACTAGAGAAACCGTATGTTGTATCCAGGGGGCCGTTCTGACTGTGACATTGGTTCCCGTGCAGCAGGATGTGTGTTTGTCTCCCCTTGGAACTTCCTGTTAGTGACTTGAGCCCACATGTGCAGCCTGGAAGCGGACTGTCATCCACCAGATACCATTATTATGGTGTGTGTGACTGGATGTAGTGGCCGGCTGGCAGAGGGCACTGCCGCCTGGGAAACTACAACTCCCAGAATTTTGCTTGTTGCAGGAGTAGTAATGGCATAGGTGACAGCAGAGGGTTAGGAGTAGTAGTGGCATAGGTGACAGCAGAGGGTTAGGAGTAGTAGTGGCACAGGTGACAGCAGAGGGTTAGGAGTAGTAGTGGCATAGGTGACAGCAGAGGGTTAGGAGTAGTAGTGGCATAGGTGACAGCAGAGGGTTAGGAGTAGTAGTGGCATAGGTGACAGCAGAGGGTTAGGAGTAGTAGTGGCACTAGGTGACAGCAGAGGGTTAGGAGTAGTAGTGGCACAGGTGACAGCAGAGGGTTAGGAGTAGTAGTGGCATAGGTGACAGCAGAGGGTTAGGAGTAGTAGTGGCATAGGTGACAGCAGAGGGTTAGGAGTAGTAGTGGCATAGGTGACAGCAGAGGGTTAGGAGTAGTAGTGGCATAGGTGACAGCAGAGGGTTAGGAGTAGTAGTGGCACAGGTGACAGCAGAGGGTTAGGAGTAGTAGTGGCACAGGTGACAGCAGAGGGTTAGGAGTAGTAGTGGCATAGGTGACAGCAGAGGGTTAGGAGTAGTAGTGGCACAGGTGACAGCAGAGGGTTAGGAGTAGTAGTGGCACAGGTGACAGCAGAGGGTTAGGAGTAGTAGTGGCACAGGTGACAGCAGAGGGTTAGGAGTAGTAGTGGCATAGGTGACAGCAGAGGGTTAGGAGTAGTAGTGGCACAGGTGACAGCAGAGGGTTAGGAGTAGTAGTGGCACAGGTGGCAGCAGGGGATGGTGTGATGGGGCAGTCAGATGGAAAGTTGATAGGGAGCTTGGAGAATGGGAGAAGCTTTGTGACTAAATTGGCGGTGGGTTTAGGATGGTGAGTCTGCATGTGACTGCTAGGGGTTATGGGGGGACAATATGGAGCAAGCTTCTGACAACTTTGGGGAGTGGGAGAATGGTGAGCCTGCATGTAACTGCTGGGGAAAATGGGGGGACAAGCTTCTGACAACTTTAGGGGGTGTGGAGGATAGTGAGCCTACATGTGATTGCTGGTAGGAATGGGGAACAAGCTTCTGACAACTTTGGGGGGGTGGAGAATAGTGAGCCTACATGTGATTGCTGGAGGGGGGGATGGGTAGCAAGCTTCTGACAACTTTAGGGGGTGTGGAGGATAGTGAGCCTACATATTATTGCTAATGGGGGGATGGGCAGCAAGCTTCTGACACTTTAGTGAGCCTATATGTGACTGCCAAAGGGACCTAAAAGTCTTCTTATATGAACTAAAGCTGGATCGTCTTTGCAAAGAAATTCAGGAACAAGGGTCGCATTGAGTAGTAAGGTAAACTGATTATTAGTTTTTTGTCACATACAGTTTGTTTTATAAGACTTTTCTGTATTGTCTGGCACACTGAGTGCTTCAACTTTGATTTTTTTTTTTTTATCGGCACTCCATCCAAAAAAGGTTGCCGACCCCTGGTCTATGGGGTCCTCAGGCTCCGTTTGGTGTCAGTTATGTGCTTATCCGTCCTTTCCGTTCTCCTGCCCCTAAACGGAGCAGGAGAACGGAAAGGCTAACCGGTGATGTGAACGAAGCCTTATCTGTGACATAGCCATGAGGGATCCGTCTTGAACACCATTGAAAGTCAATGGGGGACGGATCCGTTTTCTATTGTGCCAGAGAAAACGGATCCGTCCCCATTGACTTACATTGTGTGCCAGGACAGATCCGTTTTGCTCCGTTTCGTGAGACGGAATGGAGATGGAACGGAGGCAAACTGATCCTTTTCCATTCAGAATGCATTAGGACCAAACTGATCCGTTTGTGACCGCTTGTGAGCCCATGACGGATCTCAGAAACGGAAAGCCAAAACACAAGTGTGAAAGTAGCCTAAACTACTGACAGAACCCCGCACCTTCAGCGGCTGCCGTCACAAACTGGGGTTTTCTTGAGTTTTTAGCAGCTTTTTTAGGCAAAAAACAGACAATGCACTGAAGTCTGCGGGAAATATTACAGGCTGAGCAAAAACATTAAGTCTGGTGTTTTTTTAGGCCTTTTTGTTTGGCTGCCCCAGCATCTTGAGATGAGTAATGTGTACATGACCAAAAAACAATGACTGTACAAGCGCCTTCTAACGCCTCTTGCGGGGAATCACTGAACACATGCAGGAAGGCAGGCTGAGAAACCCGCCAGTCTTGCAGCTAGTCGTCTTCAGTGTCTGCTCAGGACAGACTGTCCATTCAGTTTTCTAATAAAAGTTACCCACTTCCCTATTGAAGTATACCACACAGACACTGTCCCCCGGGGCCACAGGTAACGTGCCGGGCCCCTGGCAGGTATTGTGACTACTGCACAGTCCTGCGTGGGGCCAGGTCTCTTCATGCACAATGTAAGATTGGGCTGGTCAGCGATGTGACACCTTAATGAATTTATTGGGTTACCCATGGGTGCATAGAGATCAACTTCTCACCATTTTTAGATTTCAGCTTGCTGTCAGTGAATGCAAATGTTATAAATAAATAAATACATACATACATAGGCCTCAAACCCATGTGGATCATTTCTAGCCGATGCAGGGCTCATAACAGCATTTCGGAGATTTCCCGTCCGGAGACTTGCACTTGTCAGGCTCTGGGTGTAAACAATAGCTACCATTCACTGACAGCAAGCAGAACTCCAAACGGCGATTACATGAGACCATTTCAAAACTCTTCTAAGAGTACTTTCACACTTACGGAAAAATTCCAGCAGGCAGTTCCGTCGCCGGAACTGCCTGCCGGATCCGTCAATACGGCCGCAAACTGACGGCATTTGTCAGACGGATCCAATGCATTGAAATACCAGATCCGTCTCTCCGGTGTCATCTGGAAAAACGGAGGTGGTATTATTTTTTTTGCATTTTTAAAGGTCTGCGCATGTTTAGACGGGAAAGCCGGATCCGGCACTAACACACTTCAACGTAAATGAATGCTGGATCCGGGATTCCGGCGAGTGATCAGCATTTTTGGCCGGAGAGAAAACTGCTGCATGCTGCGGTATTTTCTCTGGCTAAAAAACATAAGAGGGACTGAACTGATCGCTCTCCATTCAGAATGCATTAGGATAAAACTGATCATTTCTTTCCAGTATTGAGTCCCTAGGACGGAACTCAGTGCCAGAAAAGAAAACGCAAGTGTGAAAGTGCCCTTACTTTATGATCAGTGGGGGTCCCGATAATTTAGGGGCCACACCGCTGATACCATCACTTTATCGTCACCCAGCCACCACTGATGCTCACAATGAAGAGATGTGGTCAGTTAGGAGTACTTTCACACCAGCGTTATTCTTTTCCGGCATAGAGTTCCATCCTAGGGGCTCAATACCAGAAAAGAACTGATCAGTTTTATCCCCATGCATTCTGACTGGAGAGCGATCCATTCAGGATGCATCAGGACGTCTTCAGCTCAGTCACTGAACGGCGTTTTGGACGGAGGAAATACCGCAGCATGCTGCAGTATTATCTCCGTCCAAAATACTGATCACTTGCCGGAATGCCGGCTCTGGCATTAGTTTACATTGAAATGTATTAGTGCCAGGTGCGGCATTAAAAATACTGCAATGCCGTCTCTGTCCTTGCGCAGACCGGTAATGTGAAAAAATATATATATAACGGATCCGTTTCTCTGGATGACATCCGGATCTGCATACAAATGCTGTCCGTTTCCATGCAGATTGGCGGACCACTCTGACGCGAGTGTGAAAGTAGCCTTAAAGGGGTTCTCCACTTTTCCTATATTGATGGCACAGCCTCAGGATAGGTCATCAATGTTATATCGGCAAGCCGCGCCAATCAGCGGAGGTCCTCGCGGGATCACGCAGATCTGATATTGATGACCTAACCCGAGGCCATGTCATCAATACAGGAAAAGCGGAGAACCCCCTTTAATTCTCAGGACCCCTCCCCTGATCATAAAGTGATGCGATCGGTGGCGGGGCCCCTCATAAAGCGATGCAGACCCCGACATTAGGAATACCTGATCAAAGAGAAAATTGTCACAAATGAAAACCCCTCAGTGGCCTTCATACTAACGCCGCGACACCAGTGAATACAGACCCTCTGCGGTCAGACGCGCAGTCTGTCGCCATAGACACCATGATGGCAGCATTACATTCAGATATACCTGTGGGTATTAATGGGAGCTGCTGTGTGATTGGACGAGAGCAGGGACACAATGGCGGAGCAGTCAGGTGACCACAGCCGGTAGGTATATAGCTCTAGGTGTGTGTATAGAGGTGAGGGGGCGGCAGCACTGTGGGCCCCGGGGGAGCCTGCGCCCAGTACCTCACAGCCGGGTCACCCGCAGGAGCAGCTAATGACGTCATTCCCGCTCATTATCCCCACCCGGCTACTCACAAAGGCATGGTGACCTCACTCCGCCCGCCGCCGGCCGATCCTGGGCATGAGGAAGCCGGCGCTCTCCACAACAAACCCGGCTTGGAGGACAACAATGAGCGACCGGAACCTGCCGCCTAAACGCTTCCCGTCTGTCCCAACATGGCGCCCGCCGCTACCACAGCAACGTTCTGGAATACGTCAACGTCGCGACGCCCGTGCGTCTCCTTGCTTTGCCACGCCCATTATTTTCTCCGGGCATCATGGGAAATGTAGTTGTGTGCCCAGCAGCGGCTCCTAGCGGCCGTGAGCGCTGCTTACACCGGAGTGAGGGGCTGATCACATCAGGTTGTGCAGCTGAGAAGAGCTCCTCCTGTAACCACAGGGATCCATTCACCTGACAGGAGGAGAGTTATCAAACTGGTGCGAGCTGGTTTCATTGTCCGCAGCGATCTCAGCCACTTCTGCTGATAAGGGGATGATAAATGAGGTGTAACATGCACCAATTTGATAGCCCCGCCAACTTTCTAACTCATTTCTGGCATGATGCATTCTCTATGGTGAAAATTCTGGAGAAAACAATATATTTGGCGCAACATGGTTAGTAAATGTCTCCCACTGACCTGACCGACTGGTTTAGTTCTGTTCTTTACATCTAAAGACTTGTTTATGTCTGGAAAAACTGCTTATTCATTCCCATAGACTTGCACTGGAGACGTACAATTCTATGATAGAAAGAAATTGTAACATTGTATCTGTTTAGGCTGTGCTTCTCCACTTCACCCCACCCAATAGAAAGTTTTAGATTAGCTGTATATAGGGAGAGCAGTCAGAGCCCCTAGTTGTCTGCAGATAGGGACCAATTTGATAGAAGAGACTCTGCCAGACTGCTGAGTGACCAGAAGAAGACGCGGAGGTGGGGATACTCTGTCACTGACCACTGGTCGCCAGCTTTCTGAGAGAGAGACAGCTAGCTCAGACCTCAGCACTGAACTTTCCTCTGCCAGGGAGGAGACTGGAGACGCCGGCCCTATGCCTCGTCCTAGGGAGGAGACTGGAGACGCCAGCCCTATGCCTCGTCCTAGGGAGGAGACTGGAGACGCCAGCCCCATGCCTCGTCCTAGGGAGGAGACTGGAGACGCCGGCCCTATGCCTCGTCCTAGGGAGGAGACTGGAGACGCCAGCCCTATGCCTTGTCCTAGGGAGGAGACTGGAGACGCCGGCCCCATGCCTCGTCCTAGGGAGGAGACTGGAGACGCCAGCCCCATGCCTCGTCCTAGGGAGGAGACTGGAGACGCCGGCCCTATGCCTCGTCCTAGGGAGGAGACTGGAGACGCCAGCCCCATGCCTCGTCCTAGGGAGGAGACTGGAGACGCCAGCCCCATGCCTCGTCCTAGGGAGAAGACTGGAGACGCCGGCCCCATGCCTCGTCCTAGGGAGGAGACTGGAGACGCCGGCCCCATGCCTCGTCCTAGGGAGGAGACTGGAGACGCCGGCCCTATGCCTCGTCCTAGGGAGGAGACTGGAGACGCCAGCCCCATGCCTCGTCCTAGGGAGGAGACTGGAGACGCCGGCCCTATGCCTCGTCCTAGGGAGGAGACTGGAGACGCCAGCCCCATGCCTCGTCCTAGGGAGGAGACTGGAGACGCCAGCCCCATGCCTCGTCCTAGGGAGAAGACTGGAGACGCCGGCCCCATGCCTCGTCCTAGGGAGGAGACTGGAGACGCCGGCCCCATGCCTCGTCCTAGGGAGGAGACTGGAGACGCCGGCCCTATTCCTCGTCCTAGGGAGGAGACTGGAGACGCCGGCCCCATGCCTCGTCCTAGGGAGGAGACTGGAGACGCCAGCCCCATGCCTCGTCCTAGGGAGGAGACTGGAGACGCCAGCCCCATGCCTCGTCCAAGGGAGGAGACTGGAGACGCCAGCCCTATGCCTCGTCCTAGGGAGGAGACTGGAGACGCCGGCCCCATGCCTCGTCCTAGGGAGGAGACTGGAGACGCCAGCCCCATGCCTCGTCCTAGGGAGGAGACTGGAGACGCCGGCCCTATGCCTCGTCCTAGGGAGGAGACTGGAGACGCCAGCCCTATGCCTCGTCCTAGGGAGGAGACTGGAGACGCCAGCCCCATGCCTCGTCCTAGGGAGGAGACTGGAGACGCCAGCCCAATGCCTCGTCCTAGGGAGGAGACTGGAGACGCCAGCCCTATGCCTCGTCCTAGGGAGGAGACTGGAGACGCCGGCCCTATGCCTCACCTGTATTGTTTTGCACCTGAATTCCTCCAGTAAAGAAGCCCCCTGGTTACTGCAGACCCCGACTCTCCGGACTTATTTTGGCACAACATGGTTAGGAAATGTCTCCCACTGACCTGACCGTCTGGTTTAGTTCTGTTCTTTACGTCTGGAAAAACTGCTTATTCATTCCCATAGACTTGCATTGGAGCTCTATACAAGTCTATGATAGACTCAAATTGTAGAGACTAAAATAGATATCACCATGCCCTCCCATCCTCTCAGAGAGCAGCAACACCTGGTGACACCCGGGCACTGCACATATCTCGGGATAGGTCACGTTGTACGGTTCACTGCGTGCTATGCATTTTTTTTTTGGGACAATGAGACCCTATGGATGATTTATCCCACTCTATACCTGTATACGGGGACCTTTTCAGGCATGTGCCGCTAACGGAGGCCGAAGATGTCATGTGAGCAGTTCCTTAAAGGGGTTGTCCGGAAACTTAATTTTCTTTCTTGAAGCACTCAGGATGGTGTAATATCGTAAAAGTAGTAATATCTCACCGATCCCCGCCTTTCCTGTTACGTTTCCTAGTTTTGTCACCAGTCTCCGTACTTCCTGGTCCTGCTCGACATGAACATGTGACCTGCTACAGTCAGCGATTGGCTGCGGTGGTCACATGTCCGTGATGTCAGGGATGTGACCTGCTACAGTCAGCGATTGGCTGCAGTGGTCACATGTCCATGATGTCAGGGGTGTGACCTGCTACAGTCAGCGATTGGCTGCAGTGGTCACATGTCCATGATGTCAGGGGTGTGACCTGCTACAGTCAGCGATTGGCTGCAGTGGTCACATGTCCATGATGTCAGGGGTGTGACCTGCTACAGTCAGCGATTGGCTGCAGTGGTCACATGTCCATGATGTCAGGCATGTGACCTGCTACAGTCAGCGATTGGCTGCAGTGGTCACATGTCAATGATGTCAGGCATGTGACCTGCTACAGTCAGCGATTGGCTGCAGTGGTCACATGTCCATGATGTCAGGGATCAGGAAAGTATTTTATTTTATATCATTTTGAGCAGTTTTTTTGTAAGTGACCGGCCTTCCCTTTTAAGGCTGTATGTTCTGGACACATTGCGGGGACGGAATCACCAGGGATATAATGAGATAAATTAAAAAAAGATTTTAATTATTTAACCCTCTCCTGAACACCTTACAAATATATACATCGGCGGTTTAAATATGGCGCCCGCCTGAGATGGCAGTGGGTGCCACAGCTTCTGGGTGCGTACACATAAAAAAGTAATGGGGGTGGGTAAAAATATGGTGATGCAAAAAAATATATATATTTGTTTTTTCCCCCAAAGTTTTATGTTTTTTTGAGTATAAGGCTGGGTTCAGACCTGAGCGTTCTGAAACGAGCGCTCTGTATGCGCGATTGTACGGGCGTTTACAATCGCGCATACAGAGACAGGCGTGCACACATTGTCGCGCGTTCCCGAATATCTATGTGCGGGAACGCGCGACAAACGCCCAAAAAAAGGCTCAAGCACTTGTTTGAGCGTCGGGCGTTTTACAGCGCGATCGTACGCGCTGTAAGACGCCCAGGTGAGAACCATTCCCATAGGGAAGCATTGGTTCTTGCCTGTTGTGCGTTTTACAGCGCGCAGGAACGTGCTGTAAAACGCTCAGGTGTGAACCCAGCCTTAGAGCACAAGAAAAACTATACATATGTGGTATCATATAAAATGCCCAGTCATTAAGGGGTTAAACAAAATAGATTTAAAAAAATATATATCTGAAAATTACATTGAATAAAACAGTTTTAATATTAAGGCGAGGGCTACGCGACACATAGGGCACAACTACAACATGTCACGCGACAATGTTTATAATGATAGCCTATGGTGTCGCACTGCGATATGTGACATGCTGCGACTGCGACACAACAGTCGCAAAAAATCCATCCAAAATGGATTTTTCTGTGACTGTCGCAGCATGTCACATGTCGCAGTGCGCCCCCCATAGGCTATCATTATAAACAATGTCGCGCGACACATGTCGTCGTGTAGCCCTCGCCTAATAGTCTGGTTTTTGTTGTGGTGTCCAGACTACTCAGCACTGCAGGGGTTAATAATACAGTGGTCTGGGTTTTGTTCAGCACTGCAGGGGTTAATAATATAGAGGTTTGTGTCCCACTCAGCACTGCAGGGGTTCATAATAAAAAGGTATGGTCTTGCTCTGCAGTGCAGGGGTTAATATAGAGGTCTGGTCTTTCTTGAACTGCAGGGGTTAATAAGATAGAGGTCTGTCTTGCTTGCCACTGCAGGGGTTAATAATATTGGGGGTCTGGGTCTCACTCGACACTCCAGGGGTTAATAATATAAAGGTCTAGGTCTTGCTTGGCACAGCAGGGGCTATTGATACAGAGGTCTGGGTCTCGCTCCTGCACTGCAGGAGTTAATACAGAGGTCTGGTTTTGCTCTGCACTGCAGGGGTTAATATAATTTTTGGGTCTCGCTCGTTACTGTAGGGGTTAATAATACAGAGGTCTGGTTTTGATCAGCACTGCAGGGGGTTAATATAAAGTTATGGGTCTCACCCGTCACTGCAGGGGTTAATAACACAGAGGTCTGGTTTTGATCAGCACTGCAGGGGTTAATAATACAGAGGTCTGGTTTTGCTCAGCACTGCAGGGGTTAATAATGCAGAGGTTTGGTTTTGCTCAGCTCTAAAGGGGTTAATGATACAGAGGTCTGGTTGCAGGGGCAGCAGCGACACCTGGTGTTGGACATCAGTATTCCCGCTCCCAGTTCTCATCTGCAGCGGCTCTCATATACAGATCCTTAAGCACCAGCGACACCTGGTGTTACAAATGAGTAAAGTCGATCGGAGTTACTAAAGCTCTAGCTAGATAGGGCTGACATATCATGGGACACCAGCGACACCTACCGTCCACATACAGGCAGCACGCATACCAGCGTCATCTAGTGCCTGCAAATACAATTGCAAACTAGGCAACGTAACATATTATATAATTTTCTGTAGAGCCACGATAAAGCAATTAATCTAATTGACAAATTTGGGTAACTTCTATGAAATATGCATGTAGATCATGGAGGATCTATCTGTGCAAAAAACACTTTAATCCTGTAGCGTACTTAGCAACAGTGTCCCCATTACAGCTGATGTGTCCCATCATAGGTAGAGTGCCCCCTACCAGTCACAATGCTCCCTAACAGTCACAGTGACCCTACCAGTCACAATGCCCCCTAACAGTCACAGTGCCCCCTACCAGTCACACTACCCCCTACTAGTCACAGTGCCCCTACCAGTCACAATGCCCCCACCAGTCTCAGTGCCCCCTACCAGTCTCAGTGCCCCCTACCAGTCTCAGTGCCCCCTACCAGTCACACTACCCCCTACCAGTCACACTACCCCCTATCAGTCACAGTGCCCCCTACCAGTCACACTGCCCCCTAAAAGTCACAGTGCCCCCTACCAGTCACACTGCCCCCTACCAGTCTCAGGGCCCCCTACCAGTCACAGTATCCCCTACCAGTCTCAGTGCCCCCTACCAGTCACACTGCCCCTACCAGTCTCAGTGCCCCCTACCAGTGCCTCCTTCCAGTCACAGTGCCCCCTACCATTCTCATTGTCTCCTACCAGTCACACTGCCCCCTACCAGTCTCAGTGCCCCCTACCAGTGCCCTCTATCAGTCACAGTGCCTCCTATCAGTCTCTTTGCCCCTACCAGTCACAGTGCCCCTATCAGTCTCAGTGCCGCCGACCAGTCTTAGTGCCCCCTACCAGTCACACTGCCCCCTACCAGTCACACTGCCCCCTACCAGCCACAGTACCCCCTACCAGTCACAGTGCCCCCTACCAGTCACAGTCCCTCCTCCCAATCTCAGTGCTCCCTACCAGTAACAGTGCCCCTACCAGTCTTAGTGCCCCCTACCAGTCACACTGCCCCCTATCAGTTACAGTGCCCCCTACAAGTCACAGTGCCCCAATCAGTCACAGTGCCGCCGACCAGTCACAGTGCCCCCTACCAGTCTTAGTGCCCCCTACCAGTCACACTGCCCCCTACCAGCCACAGTGCCCCCTACCAGTCTTAGTGCCCCCTACCAGTCTTAGTGCCCCCTACCAGTCACACTGCCCCCTACCAGCTACAGTGCCCCCTACCAGTCTTAGTGCCCCCTACCAGTCACACTGCCCCCTACCAGCCACAGTGCCCCCTACCAGTCTTAGTGCCCCCTACCAGTCACACTGCCCCCTACCAGTCACACTGCCCCCTACCAGCCACAGTACCTAATGTGTATGTCACATTGCGGTTCACCGTGCCGTGTGATGCCGAGCAGGCTGGCTGCATGCGTCCTGGCGTACTGGCTGCAGGCCGAAATCCTGTGGAGGCTGGTTGCTAGGGGCTGGTTGCTGGCTGCGGTATCTGGTGTGAACCTGTCTGTGTACGTGTGTTTCTGGGTCAGTCTTCCTGGTTCTGTTCCTTTGGGTTCTGTCTGCCATACTTTGGTGCGGTTCCACCTTGCTCTGCATTGTTGTTTTCGTTCTGTTTGTATGCCATGTTCTGTCCATAGCCTAGCAGAGCTTGTCTGTTACTGTTCTTGTTTGTGGCAGTTTATTCTGCTTCTGTTCATGTCTGTTTTTCCGCCTGCAGAAGTGGGGTCCAAGTTTCCCCGGAGGGGGAATCGCCATCTGTGTGCAGCTCTGCCTGGGGCCGCTTAGCTCCCACTGCTCGCGGTGCAGGTAACTGCTTCTGGCTGTGTCATGCCTGTACTACTGTAGATACCTTTATAGGTCCTCCTGACCAGTTGCTACTGTACAGGTGCGGCTCTGGAGTGGCAGCTACCCTATCTCCACCATAAGTGGCTCTAGTGAAGTCCGGGTACTCTGCGTCACGTTAGTCATAGTTATGTGCTTCTATTACCTTGCATTTTAGTGTCCATGTTCCGTAGCCTGTTTTGCCGTGTCCTGCCTTGCCTGACGTCTCGGGGGGGGGGTTCCTCGTGGGATCCCCGGCATGTTAGTGTATGGCATTCTTAAAGAGGTTTCTAAGTTCTGGGGGGCGGGCATCAATGACCTGTAACACGATCCTTTTCCATAAAGGGCGACCCCCGATGGCGGTAATGACTCTCGGGTTAGAATGCGTGGCTGTGATAAGGCCTGCAGAGAGGTCTGACATGTCACTCGCGCAGAACGGAGACGCTGCCGTCTCTGCCGGTTTATCTGTCCGCCGCGGCCTCTACACGGTGAGAACTTATACAATTTCTCACCAAGACGCAGATTGTTTACAATGAAATAATAACCACATCCATTATTCAGGAATCTAATGCTCAGGCAGCAGCGATGACGGGAGATGAAGGATTTATGCAGATGTTCTATATCTGTAAAGTGAGCGACTTAAAGGGCAATTCCACCTTAAAGGGCGTAGCTGGTCACTGGGGTGGCGCATGATTAATCTACGATTCTAATCCCCTACATAGCAAAGATGCCCCCTTTGTGCCATAGTGCCCCTAGATAAGCCCCCTTTGTGCCTCCACATGTGCCCGCATGACTGAGAAAAATGATGTTTTAATATATGCAAATGAGCCTCTAGGAGCAATGGGGGCGTTACTGTTACACCTAGAGGATCTGCTCTCTCTGCACCTACCACGCCCTCTGCACTTTGACAGGTCCAGGCAGTGAAAGCATCATTACTCCCCGCCCTGTCAAATCAATGTGCAGAGAGCGCGGCAGTTGCAGAGAGAGCAACCTCGTTCACTGCGCAGCACCATTTACTGGTCGGCATTTGCCGCGCGTTTCGGCTAATTACAGTTTGGTGATGGGGATGGACGGCTGGAGACATGGATCCTGCAGCGAACACGACTGATGAAGAGACATTATATTCCGGGGGCCGACAGATCGGATGACCCCAGTATAATAACTGCCGGGACTGTTACTACTTGGGCTGATTGTCCTGGAGGACCCAGGTGGTCGGGAGTCCCTGGAGCAATGCTCCCTGGGAAACGTATGCAAATCATCTCCCTGCAGAAGGAAGGAGGTCGTCTCTAGTGCCACCTATAGGCACTTACCGTGCAGGTCAGTGTCCTCCGCAGAGCCTTTCACTCTGGAGGACCCAATACATCCACAGCAGTTCTGCAGGTGTGAATTCACCCTTAGGCCTCTTTCAGACGGGCGTTGTGGGAAAAGGTGCGGGTGCGTTGCGGGAACACACGTGATTTTTCAGCGCGAGTGCAAAACATTGTAATGCGTTTTGCACTCGCGTGAGAAAAATCGCGCATGTTTGGTACCCGAACCCGGACTTCTTCACAGAAGTTCGGGCTTGGGATCGGTGTTCTGTAGATTCTATTATTTTCCCTTCTAACATGGTTATAAGGGAAAATAATAGCATTCTGAATACAGACTGCATAGTACAATAGCGCTGGAGGGGTTAAAAATAATAAAATAAATTTAACTCACCTTAATCCACTTGATCGCGCAGCCGGCATCTCCTTCTGTCTCCTTTGCTGAACAGGACCTGTGGTGACGTCACTCCGGTCATCACATGATCCATCACTATGGTAAAAGATCATGTGATGAACCATGTGATGACCGGAGTGACGTCACCACAGGTTCTGTTCAGCAAAGGAGACAGACGAGATGCCGGCTGCGCGATCAACTGGATTAAGGTGAGTTAAATTTATTTTATTTTTTTTAACCCCTCCAGCGCTATTGTACTATACAGTCTGTATTCAGAATGCTATTATTTTCCCTTATAACCATGTTATAAGGGAAAATAATAGTGATCGGGTCTCCATCCCAATCGTCTCCTAGCAACCGTGCGTGAAAATTGCACCGTATTCGCACTTGCTTGCGATTTTTTTCACGCAACCCCATTCATTTTTATGGGGCCTGCGTTACGTGAAAAACGCAAAAAATAGAGAATGCTGCGATTTTCACACAACGCACAAGTGATGCGTGAAAATCACCGCTCATGTGAACAGCCCCCATAGAAGTGAATGGGTCCGGATTCAGTGCGGGTGCAATGCGTTCACCTCACGCATCGCATCCGCGCGGAATACCCGCCCGTGTGAAAGGGGCCTTACAGTTCAGGTTGTCCTGCTTCACAAATGGTTTCACCTGTCCATGGGTTGTGTCCGGTGTTCAGCTCCATTGACATGAAGGTGGCTGAGCTGCCGTACCTGACACAACCCGTGGACAGTGTATTGTAAGGGTATTTAAAGTACTGATTGGTTCCGTCCCCTGTAATTTTGACTTTTATATTAGTTTAAGTTACTTTGTGTAAGGATATCCCCTGTAATGTAGTACCCCCCCCCCCCCCCCATTCTGTTGATAAGACCCCATTCCTGAGTAGTCACCCCAGAGACACCTCTCAGGACACACGTGATGCACACCGGGGGACGGGTCCGAGGTGTATAACTCTGGTTACACCCCTACATTAGGGGGGACTCCACCTGGAACTTCATCCTAGGGAGGATGTACGGTAAGTGTTGATTGGCCCTATCTCTTGTACACCCTATCGTGTTGGTCGTGTTATAACGTGGATGCTCGGACCCCTAGGCTAGTGATGTTTATATACTTTTTATTACTCTGTGTGTGACTTGTCTGTTGTCTTATATTTGATCGCACTCAGTGGCGTTGCGAGGGGGGTGCGGGGGGTGCGGGCCGCACCGGGTGACACCAGTCTGATGGGGTGTCACCCGCCGGCCGCCGGAGTTCTCCTAACTAACTTCCATAGAGGCAGGGAGGGGGCGGGGGGCTCTCTCCCTCCCCCTGTGCTGCTGCTGCCGCTGCCTCCGCCAATGAGAAGAGGGATGGGAGGAGGAGGGGAGGGGCTGTGGCCACTGCGCCACCAATGAAGAAAACTGACCTGTAATACAAATACAGGAGGCGGGTGCCGGAATCAAATAGCCGGCACCCGACCTCTATGACAGTGAGCGGCACCTGAGGGGTTAACTGCCACTGATCGCAGCCCCCTATCATAGAGGTCGGGTGCCGGCTATTTCATTCCGGCACCCGCCTCCTGTATTTGTATTAACATTGAGTGCGCCCCCCCCCCCCCAGTATAATAAACATTTTGTGCACCCCCCCCCCCAGTATAATTACCATTTTGTGCACCCCCCCCCCCCCCCCAGTATAATTAACATTGGTGGCGCAGTGGGAAGTGCCAATGAGGGTTAAAAAAATAAATAAAAAATGAACTCACCTCCTCCAATTGATCCCGTAGCTGCCGGTCTCCTGTTCTATCTTCAGGACCTGTGGTGACGTCACTGAGCTAATCACATGGTCCATTACCATGGTGATGGATCATATGATGTACCATGTGATGACCACAGTGATGTCACCACAGGTCCTTTCACAGGTCCTGAAGATAGAACAGGAGACCGGCAGCTATGCGATCAATTGGAGGAGGTGAGTTAATTTTTATTTATTTTTTTAACCCTCATTGGCACTTCCCACTGCGCCACCAATGTATATTATACTGGGGGGGGGGGGCGCTCTCAATGTATATTATACTGGGAGGGTGCCGCACTCAATGTATATTATACTGGGGGGGGGCGCTCTCAATGTATATTATACTGGGAGGGTGCCGCACTCAATGTATATTATACTGGGGGGGGGCGCTCTCAATGTATATTATACTGGGGGGGGGGCGCTCTCAATGTATATTATACTGGGGGGGTGGCCGCACTCAATGTATATTATACTGGGGGGGGCGCTCTCAATGTATATTATACTGGGGGGGGGGCGCTCTCAATGTATATTATACTGGGGGGGGGGGCGCTCTCAATGTATATTATACTGGGGGGGGGGCGCTCTCAATGTATATTATACTGGGGGGGGGGGCGCTCTCAATGTATATTATACTGGGGGGGGCGCTCTCAATGTATATTATACTGGGGGGGTGGCCGCACTCAATGTTTATTATACTGTGGGGGGGGGGGCGCTCTCAATGTATATTATACTGGGGGGGGGCGCTCTCAATGTTTGATATACTGGGGGGGCGCTCTCAATGTATATTATACTGGGGGGGCGCTCTCAATGTTTGATATACTGGGGGGGGCGCTCTCAATGTTTATTATACTGGGGGGGCGCACTCAATGTTTATTATACTGGGGGGCGCACTCAATGTTTATTATACTGGGGGGCGCACTCAATGTTTATTATACTGGGGGGGTGCTCTCAATGTTTATTATACTGGGGGGGCGCACTCAATGTTTATTATACTGGGGGGGCGCACTCAATGTTTATTATATTGACCTTCTACTAAGCATTCAGAATGCTATTATTTTCCCTTATAACCATGTTATAAGGGAAAATAACACAGTGAATAGACTTTCATCTTAGCAACCAAGCGTGAAAATCGCACCGCATCCGCACTTGCTTGCGGATACAATGCGATTTTCACGCAGCCCCATTAACTTCTATGGGGTCTGCGTTGCATGAAAACGCACAACATAAAGCATGTTGCGATTTTCATGCAGCGCACAAGTGATGCGTGAAAATCACCGCTCATCTGCACAGCCCCATAGAAGTGAATGGGTCCGGATTCAGTGCGGGTGCAATGCGTTCACCTCACGCATTGCACCCGCGCAGAAAACTCACCCATGTGAAAGGGGCCTAAGGGTGAATAGGACAAGGGTTCCAGCCCCTAAGGGGGCTAATAGTAAGTGAAAATAAAACACAAACACTAAGGCTACTTTCATACTTGCGGCAGTGTGATGCGGCAAGCAGTTCCGTTGTCAGAACTGCCTGCCAGATCCGCCGATCTTGATGTGACTGAAAGCATTTATGAGATGCATCCGGATGCGGATCCATCTCACAAATGCATTGCAAGAATGAATCCATGTCTCCGCTTGTCATGCAGACAGACGGATCCGTCTTGTATCTTTTTACACATTTTTACCGGCATGCGCAGACCGGAAGGACGGATCCTGCATTCCGGTATTTTGAATGCCGGATCTGGCACTAATACGTTCCTATGGGAAAAAATGCCAGATCCGGCATTCAGGCAAGTCTTCAGTTTTTTCCGCCGGAGATAAAACCGTAGCATGCTGCGGTTTTATCTTTTGCCTGATCAGTCAAAATGACTGAACTGAAGACATCCTGATGCATCCTGGACGGATTACTCTCCATTCAGAATGCATGGGGATCTGCCTGATCAGTTATTTTCCGGTATTGAGCCCCTGTGACGGAACTCTATGCCGGAAAAGAAAAACACTAGTGTGAAAGTACCCTAAAATATTAAGTTTAAATCCCCCCTTTCCCAATTTTACATATAAAAAATATATACAATAAACATATTACATAGCGCTGCGTCCGAAAAGTCCAAACTATTAAATTATTAAAAAATATCTCCTATGCGGTGAGCAGTCGCCATTTTTTAGTCACCTTGTCACCCCAAAAAATAGGATAGGACTGCTCTATTATGGGACGAACGTTTCATAAAATGCGAAATGCACGTGGCTTTTTTGCTTGGTATCGAGTATCGCAATACTTTTTTATGGTGATGAAAGCGAATCAAAATTTTGGTATTGAAACAACCCTACGCCGATCTGATCGGCGTAGCGTTGTCACGATACCAAAATTTTCATTCGGTTTTGATTTGGCGACTAAAAATGTAATTTGGCTCCTAAATTTTTCAGTTCAGGAGCCAATGGCTACTAGGTATTTTTTATAGTCTGGAGCCCTGCTATCAGAGGCCGGCACAGGCGGCGCCGATGACGTAATCGCGCCGCCTAAGCCCTGAGCCGTACACAGCGCGGGACACAGGCCAGAAGAGGCCTGCATCGCATCGCTGCCAAAGAGGTAAGTGTTTTTTTCCTTTTTTTTTTTTTTTTTTTTTTTTTTTCTGTACAATACTGATGGCTAGTGGCACATGTTAGGAGAGGCCCTATGGCTAGTGGCACATGATAGGGGGGGCCGCCTATGGCTACTGGCACATGATAGGTGGGCCTATGGCTACTGGCACATGATAGGGGGGCCCTATGGCTACTGGCACATGATAGGGGGGCCCTATGGCTACTGGCACATGATAGGGGGGCCCTATGGCTACTGGCACATGATAGGGGGCCCTATGGCTACTGGCACATGATAGAGGGGCCCTATGGCTACTGGCACATGATAGGGGGCCCTATGGCTACTGGCACATGATAGAGGGGCCCTATGGCTAGTGGCACATGATAGGGGGGGCCGCCTATGGCTACTGGCACATGATAGGTGGGCCTATGGCTACTGGCACATGATAGGGGGGCCCTATGGCTACTGGCACATGATAGGGGGGCCCTATGGCTACTGGCACATGATAGGGGGCCCTATGGCTACTGGCACATGATAGAGGGGCCCTATGGCTACTGGCACATGATAGGGGGCCCTATGGCTACTGGCACATGATAGAGGGGCCCTATGGCTACTGGCACATGATAGGGGGGGCGCCTATGGCTACTGGCACATGTTGATGGGGGGCTTAGGCTACTGGCACATGATTAAGGGGCATCTATGACGGCACATTTCACTGGCACATTATTGGGGGACATCTATGGGGGCACTTCTTACTGGCACATTATTGGTGGCACTATAGGGGCATCTACTGAGGCCACAAAGAACGGTTATTTTATATGGGGGCTCTGTATAGGGGCATTTTATACTGGGACACATTGTGTTGGGTACTATGAGGAAGGGGGGAGAGGACTACTACGGGGCACTGAGAAGGGGTATTTTATGCTTACAAATTATGGGGGACACTGAGGGCATCTACTGGCGCACTATATATCGGGCATTTTATACTGGTACATTATGGGGGCACTAGGGGGGAGAGGAGCACTATGGGGGCATTTACTGGGGTCACTATATAGGGGTATTTTATACTGGCACATTATGGGGACATTAGCTCAACTGGGGACATTACAGGGGGGTATTTTTTGCACTGACACATTATAAGGAGAATTATTTCTACTGGGGGGGGGGGGCATTATGGTGGGTGTTATTACTCCCCCATGGTATGACCCCCTAGTAGCAGCACCAGCCTCTCCCTGCTCTGCTATCCCTCTGCCCCTTCTCCAAATACTTATGAAATCTTTCTCATTAGGATAAAACACATCATCAGCTCCACCGAGCCCCCGGCCAAAGTGTGGAAGTGGCGTCCGAGATCCCCAAGGGCCAAGTAACTGTAAGTTTTCATATGAAATATGTTTGTTATATACATATAGCCTACACTGTCAGGTGTCACCCAGGGGGGGTGACACCATTTTCTACCGCACCGGGTGACACCAGCCCTAGCAACGCCACTGATCGCACTTAGTAAATCTCTTTAGTCACTTAGCGTCAGAGTATTAATTCTGGAATCTTTTGCATTCAGGTTACAGGCGGACGTGGCGCTGTTTTTAGAAGTAGAGGCAACGTTTCTTTTAATCCTGTACAAACCCTTTATCTCCACATTTTTAACCATTTATGCTTCCACCTAAAGCTGTGGACCCGCTCCCTATGGTCCATTCATTTGCTTTGACCAAGATGAATATGCAAGTTGGGGAAGGCAATTAGATGGGGCTGTAAAAATCCAATTTGCTCAATTACTGATTAGTTAATTAAAGGGGCGCCACCGTCTTAGGCTACTTTCACACTAGGGTTAATATTTTTCGGTATTGAGATCCGTCCTAGGGTCTCAATACCGGGGGGGGGGAAACGTTTCTGTTTTGTCCCCATTCATTGTCAATGGGGACAAAACGTAACTGAATGCTCCAAAATGCATTCCGTTCCGTTTGGTTGCGTTCTCATACCGGAGAGCAAACCGCAGCATGCGGAGAGCAAGACGGATCCGGCATGACCCACAATGCAAGTCAATGGGGACGGATCCGTTTTCTCTGACACAATAGAAAACGGATCCCGTGACTTTAATTGGAGTTCATGACTGATATGATCCGCTTGTATTATCTTTAACATAACGGATGCAGACGGTTTATCAGTAACCGTTCTTGCAGTAAATTTTATAACATTTTGTATCATTTTATTTTATGACCTTTTATTATCATTTTGTATTATAGTATTTTTTGTATATATTTTTTTTATTACAGTATTTTGTATCATTTTGTGTTTGTAATGTAACGTGAATTCAAAAGATTTGCGCAGGCTAAGTGAATAAATGTATCTACAAAGTGATTCTCACACTCTAGCACTGAAAAATAAAAAGTAAGTGCACCCCGAGCCAAAATACGCAACATGCAATATGATATAACACATGGCTGTCTTATTAGCACAATACAGCGTTAGGGCTCATCCACACGACCGTGCCGTTTTTTTGCAGTCTGCAAATTGCAAAACACGGATGCCGCCCGTGCGCCTTCTGCAATGTGTGGAACGGAACAGGAGGCCCATTATAGAAATGCCTATTCTTGTCCGCAAAACGGACAAGAATAGGAAAGGGGCCACGGAACGGAGCATCGGATGCGGACAGCACACAGAACGCTGTCTGCATCTTTTGCGGACCCATTGAAATGAATGGTTCCGTATACGGAACGCAAAATACGCTTGTGTGAACGAGCCATTATAGTATTTTGTATCATTTTTGTATCGTATCATTTTATGTTACAGTATTTAGTATTTTAAGACCTATTGTATTATAGTATTTTATAACATGTATCATTTTGTATTACAGTATTTTGTATCATTTAAGATCAGTCCAGATTGGCAGTGAGCTGCTGCCGTCGGTGTACAGAGGCAGGTGGCAGTATGACTCCACCGCCAGCAGCATGGAGAGATTAGCGCTGCTATGAGAAGGGGCAGGGAATAGAAATGCATTATTATCCCAGGTGCAGCATGGTGTCACGCCTGAAATGTTATGTTCCATTTTCTAAGTGATGTAATCTTGTTGCTGTGCAAATGGATTATACCATCGGGCCTCCAATGGCCCTTATTTCCAGCATTTTGTGGCGGTGCCTGCACTGCCAGATCTGCAATTAAAGCCCCCCCCCCCCCATCGGCCGCCAGCTTAAGGCTAAGTACAGAATCAACCGAACGTCTTTCGTTGGGCTCAGTGGCTAATTATACCGTATATGAGAGCACTTCTCGCCTCTCGTGCCAGGCTCCGGCTGCGCAATATTGATTGACCGCCGTTCACACGGAGCGAGAGCTTTTCTGGGGAGGGGGTCGTTCACGCTGTCACTAAGCAGGCTGATGATGAGAGTTGTAATACTTGGTTTGTTTTGATGGTTTCTTCTGGGTGACTATGATTTTCATTACTCTTGGCATACATCTGGTTAAAGGAGTTTAAACCCATTTTATAAACCGTATTGGGGGGGGGGGGTCCTCTGTTCCGTTCAGGGTCCCCATCTCTTGGTCACATAGCGTCTCTCGCTCTGCAAGTCCTGTCCTGCATTAACCCCATGTAAGACCTCATTACTCCAGGGGTGGCGCTGCAGAGAAATGTAGCGCTTATTGCAGGGTGATCGCTGTGATCGCTTACTGCGGAGCGACCCTTCTAACAAGTAGGGATTGTCCAAAGCAGAGGACCCCTTTATTAGCGGGATGTAGTGCCCAAACAGAGCCTCACAAAGAAAGAATAATAATTAGGAGCAGCCTCCGGACTATCCCGAGAAAGGGGGCGGCTCGTATGCAAACATACCCCATTGGGGTACCGATGGAAGGGAGCGTGGCTGCAGCATCTGACTACACAGAATTAGGTTTGTAGTCTGTTACCATGGAGACACATAGGTCAGCATTGGAGCTGTAGCCAATAGCAATAGGACATTTTTAATCGTCTACTGAAACAATCAGGATAATCAAAGTATGAATGTGCACAAGGATTTAAAGGGACCCGTCACTAGGAAACTCGCTGCTATCCATGCCCTGTAGGGCTCGCTCGGCTGAATGTTAGGATATCTTTCATTTAGTGATCCGTTGATTCATTCTGGAGAAAAAACATGACTTTTAGTCCGTATGCAAATGAACAGTTAAGTGCAGCGAAGGCGGGCCCAAGCTATTCCGTGCACTGCTTCCAGCCCCTCCCTCTTCTTCTTGATTGACAGGGCCAGGTTCCTGTGTAGTATTCTCACCCTGTCATTCAATCTGTAGGGTTGTTAGAGTTTGGTGGTTTCAGACATTATGGGGCGTCTCCTCGGCGTCCACAACGGCTGCCAGCTCAGGAAAGATGACCTGTGGGTAGAGTTATCGTTTAAAGGGATTTTCCCAGAATTGACATTCATCGCCTATCCGCAGGGTAACTGGGACCCCCACAGACCATGAGCATGGAGGTCTCATGTCCGCCTCCCCCCCCCCCCCCCCCAGTGGTCAAAATATATATTTTCAAAAAGGGAACCTGTCAGCAGGATCAACCCTATGACACCAGACCTAATGCCGTACGTCAGCAGTCCAATGTGAATATATGTCTTAGGATTAATAACTCCTCCGCCCCTGAGAATCCCTCTAAAGCAATGTATGGAAGACATGAGGAGGGGGAGGAGGGGGATGTAGCTGCAGCTTCTCAGTGGGAGCACCCCATACAGATCTTCTATCACACCGGGACATGGCATGGAGGGAGGAACCAGTAGAGCAGGCATCCTCAAACTGCGGCCCTCCAGCTGTTGCAAAACTACAACTCCTAGCATGCCCAAACAGCCTACAGCAGGGCATTATGGGGGTTGTAGTTATACAACAGCTGGAGGGCCGCAGTTTGAGATGCCTGCAGTAGAGGGAAGGAAAACGACACCAAATGTGCACAAGATTTCTGACTGAAGCTAAAATGTGAAATAGATGCTTGCACAGGTCTGCTGAAAAAGATCCAGGAAGAAGAAGCCCCCCGTCTGTGAGCCCCTCTCCCCTCGGTGCAGCGGACGTTTCCTTCTCCGCGGTCGCTCCGGGTTCGGCTTTGCAGCTAGAAAGGTGTCAGCGATTCCTTGGAGGACGGTGGAGATTGATTTATGATTGCGGGCAGTCCTGAGAAAATTGAAGACTGTAGAGTTGAGTCGTGGGTCGTATTAATCTTCATTATGGCTCTTCCTAGTGGACATTTATAACGGCGCCGTGATTCCCGCTTAATTGATTACTCAATTTAAAAAAATAATTTTATTCTGGGATTTCAGCTCTGGAAAATCCTACAAGAGGAGGCTAAATATTACGTAACGATGGATCCGAGTAAAAAAGGATTTAAAGAGCACCTGCCAGCAGGAACAACCCTAACCAGGTGTATTGTCTAGTAGGGTTGATCCTGCCGATTAAAACAATACCTGTCTTGTAAAAATCCGTTGCACACTAACGTATTTTCTTTCCGTGTCCGTACCATTTTTTTTTTTTGCGGTAAGGTTCTCCGTGCGCATTCCGTTTCTGTATTTCCATATATCCGTTCCGCTAAGGCCTCTTGCAGACGACCGTATGCATTTTGCGGTCCGCAGAAAAAGGAACAGTGAAAAATACGGATGACATCCGTGCGCATTCCACCTTTTGCGGAACAGAACAGCCGGCCCCTGATAGAACCGTCTTATCCTTGTCTGTAATGCGGACAATAATAGGACATGTTCTATTCTTTTGCGGAACGTAAATACGGACATATGGAAACGGAATGCAGGCGGAGTAACTTTTGTTTTTTTGCGGACCTGTTGAAATGAATGGTTCCGCGTTCACGGTCTACAAAAAAACCGGAACGGACACGAAAAGAAAATACGTTTGTGTGCAAGAGGCCTAAAAGATAGAACTTGCCCTAGTAATGTCTGCATTACGGACAAGGATTCCGTTCCGCAAAATATGGAATGCACATGGATGTCATACGTATTTTTTTGCAGATCCATTTTTGCAGACTGCAAAATACATACGGTCGTTTGCATGAGCCCTTACTTGGGAACGCTACAACCGATTTTTCACAAGACAGTGGTCACTGTACTGAGCAGGATCGACCCTACCAGACAGTCTTTCTGGTTTAATAAGGTTGATCCTGCTGACAGGTGCTCTTTAAGGAGATTGCAATAAGACCCAATGTGTTAAAGGGATTCTTCAGTATTGCAGCTTAGGCATTGAATCTCCCTGTAGTTAAAGGGGCGGTCCACTTTGGATACTCCTCTAAATTGCTCAATTCCTCATGGATCATCTGTAATTTTTGTGCAAATCTAACGCCAAGTGTTCAGTTTTCCTGCAGTGAAACAAAGCATCACACCCTTCCCATTAAAATCAATGGAGCCTCTGTTTAATGAATGGACGTGAGCCCAGAAGGTGGGGAGTGAATCTGAAGCTGGTCGTTTATAAACCCCATAACCCTTTCCTCTGTACGACTATGTGACGCAGCCTTGGAGGACCCAACTGTTAGGGACCCTGTGTGACAAATCACTGATCTGATGGGGCATTCTTCATCAATCTGAGGCTCCCCAAAAAATAAAAATTCTAATAAAGTAAAAGAATAAAACAGTAACAATGTAACAGATTCTGCTTTGTTTAATTGGAAACACTTAGGAAATAATATTTATAAACGTTTACAATTGCAACAAAAATATTTCACGGGAATCGGAGGCTTCACCATGGGAGAGGCATCTGCCCGCACCTCGCTAATTTACCGGGTAATTGCACTGAATGAAACAGATTTATTATCTGACATGTCGGATTGCAATGAGATTTTGCATTCACGTAAAGGAGGCTAATGTGACAAACCCAAAAATGTCTTTATTTCTATATGTACAATTAGCAGCTGCGACCTCTGCAAGGACTTTATAAAATGTCCCTGCAAAGATATGCGCCGACCACCCGGACATATATAATCAACGAGCGGTCAGCAAGGGGTTAAATAATTATTCAGTCCTTGGAAAATAGGAAAAAGATTATAAATAACACGAGGGAATATTTTATGAACGATACTTGGGTTTAGTTTGAAAATATCCCACCATTTCCATGGTTCTGATATTATGGACAGCCTCTGTCAGCAGTTTTTATAATGCTAAACTGCTGACAGCACTCGGTGGGGGCTGTGGAGAGCTGGGAAAATAAGTTTTATGAGCTTTTCTTATCAGAAGTAGTGTGAATATGAAATTTTATTCTGCCAGGTTCTGCAAGTGTCCAGGAGACGAAACGTCACTGTGAAGTGTCCAGGAGGCGGAGCGTCACTGTAAAGTGCCCAGGAGGCGGAGCGTCACTGTAAAGTGCCCAGGAGGCGGAGCGTCACTGTGAAGTGCCCAGGAGGCGGAGCGTCACTGTGAAGTGCCCAGGAGGCGGAGCGTCACTGTGAAGTGCCCAGGAGGCGGAGTGTCACTGTGAAGTGCCCAGGAGGCGGAGCGTCACTGTGAAGTGCCCAGGAGGCGGAGCGTCACTGTGAAGTGCCCAGGAGATGGAGCGTCACTGTGAAGTGCCCAGAAGGCGGAGCATCAATGTGAAGTGCCCAGGAGGCGGAGATTTATTGTGAAGTGTCCAGGAGGCGGAGCGTCACTGTAAAGTGCCCAGGATGATGTCACCGCGCTCTCCCACATGGTGACGTCATCACGCATAAGGCAGGTCCTGTTCAGTGAAGATAGAAGAAGCTTCTGCAGCGCGATCAAGTGGACGAAGTGAGTTCTTTTGTTTTGTTTTTTAACCCCTAAATTGCCATACTCTTTTGCATTCTGTCTTAAGAATGCTATTATTTTCTGCTATAACGGAAAATAATAAAGTGAAGTTTGGGTCCCCATTGACTTCAATGGGGTTCGGGTTCAGGGTCAAGTTCCGAATTTCTACGGGTTCACTCATTCCCTAATTAGATACAACTACTAATTAGACAAAATGCCCACAGAACCCCTTTAAACTATCACGTACATCTCCCTGGTGCCTCCATAACTGATCTGTTGAGGCGTGGACTCCACCAGACCCCAGAGGTGTCCTGCAGGAACGGTTGCAGTAGCTCTTCTGTGGGATCGGACCGGACAGGAATCCATGAGCTTTGGGCGCCCTTGTTCCTGTCACCGGTTGGACGCGTATATGGACCGGCATGTTGTGATTAGGGCTCGCACCGGTTTTTGTCCAGTCAAATCCTGTCATATTTGCCGAGTAACGGCCTGATCTCCCCCAGATCCCATTAAAGACAAAGGGGCTGGCGGCCATTGTGGTCACATCTGTCTGCCGGATTGAGAGAGCTCCTGCATGGTGTTCTCTGCCGGAGACCAGTAACACGAGCAGCGATTTTCTTCTGGCCAAATTTCGGCATATTTGGCAGGTTGCCGCCGAGTCTCAGCGACGTTTAAGCTTCGGGCAATGCCGCTATGCTGGGAGATGCGGCAGACTGTTCCCTGCCGGAACACGGAAACAGCCGGATCCCAAGCGCTAGTGTGACACAGAGAAGCCCCTTTAATAATGGACCCGGGATACAATGTGCAAACTTGTATCCTTTCTCTATGAAATGTATCAATTTTACTAGAAATCTATGAAGCCTTTAAAGTACAAACAAGGATGTCTTTCTCATTATGACTCCATTCATCATAACGTTTCGAATCAATGCCGCGGCGTTAATCATGATTACCAATGTGCTGCCGGATCAATATTCCATTGTGAGGCGCAGCGCCAAATATTAATGTGGCCGCAGATGAGGACTGGAGGCGCGGAGCGGAGACCTCTCTCCTGGATGTGCTGACCCTGGGATGCGGCTCTTGGTTGGACATAAACATGTGTAGGATACAATCTGTGGGTGGCGAGGACCATGCATGCTCGGCTGTTCTCCCTTCACTTCAAGGGGCCCAGTCTGGAGATAGAATTGGGCTTCAGAGGTGGGACCCGCACCTCTCTGATATTGATGACATTTCCTTTAGCTATGTCATCAATGTTTGAGATGGGAATACTTTCTTAAACTGGCTCATTAAATGAGGCTGCCCCATTCTGAATGTCATTGGGGTGGGGGTTACCTGCTTGAGAACCCCCCAGTGGAGAGCAGATCCCGCACTAGAGGACTCCACCCGACCACAGATTACATGGCATGGTCACCTTGTAGTACCAGATGTCTCCTGTAGCGGCCGCTGTGTAGTCAGCCATTGTCGGTGCAGAGGGGGGATATTGGGTAAGTTATTCTTAGTACATTCGCTTTGCATGTCGTATATGTTTTCAGTTGCCCATAGCGCTCATTAAAATCCCCACGTGCAGAACGTCAGAACTTCTCGTAATTACCGCTAATTGCTCTTCATTATCTATTCAGAATGTATTTCACCGTAAAACAATGCAAATTATTCATAAATCACCGACAGAGAAGAAAGGCGCCCGACACATCTGCAGCTCCGAGCCCTGAACAGACCTGGTGATTTGAAAGGAACGCCGAGCCCAAGACGACCTGCGCCATCATCCTGGTGCCCGACCGCCGTGTCCAGAGTCGTCAGACAGTGTGCGCCGCAATATAGTGCAGTCTGCATTGTGTTATACGCCGCCCCCTCGGCCCCGCACTAGACATGATAGAATGTATCCGGTTTAGGCCTCATGCACACGACCGTTTTTTTTTAAGGTCCGGGGTCCGTAGGTCCGTGATCCGTGACCGTTTTTTCGTCCGTGGGTCTTCCGTGATTTTTGGAGGATCCACGGACATGAAAAATGAAAAAAAAATCTAAGTCAAGTTTGCCATTGAAATTATAGGAAAAAACGGACACGGATCACGGACACGGATGACAATCTTGTGTGCATCCGTGATTTTTCACGGACCCATTGACTTGAATGGGTCCGTGAACCGTTGGCCGTGAAAAAAATAGGACAGGTCCTATTTTTTTCACGGCCAGGAAACACGGATCACGGATGCGGCTGCCAAACGGTGCATTTTCCGATTTTTTTCACAGACCCATTGAAAGTCAATGGGTCCGTGAAAAATTACGGAAAACGGCACAACGGCCACGGATGCACACAACGGTCGTGTGCATGAGGCCTTACCTGGATTCTTCCTCTAGAATAGATGACACCTGCTATATTATGCTATAGTGCCGCCACACACTGCAATCATTAACTTACACCTTATTTAGTGACCATGCTGGTGCGCCTGGAGTCAATATAATGCTGGCTACATCTGTATGCTGTGATGTAGTGCCGCCACACACTGCAATCATTAATTTATACCATATAAAGTGTCCATCCTACTGCGTCTGGAGTCAAGGTAATGCTGGCTATATCTTTACGTTTTGATATAGTGCCGCCACACACTGCAATCATTAACTTATACTGTATAAAGTGTCCATCCTGCTGCGCCTGGAGTCAATATAATGCTGGCTATATCTTTACGTTGTGATATAGTGCCGCCACACTGTGCAATCATTAACTTATACCGTATAAAGTGTCCATCCTGGTGCGCCTGGAGTCAATATAATGCTGGCTACATCTGTATGCTGTGATATAGTGCCGCCACACACTGCAATCATTAACTTATACCGTATAAAGTGTCCATCCTGCTGTGTCTGGAGTCAAGGTAATGCTGGCTATATCTGCATGTTGTGATATAGTGCCGCCACACACTGCCATCATAAACTTATACCGTATAAAGTGACTATACCGCTGCACCTAGAGTCAAGGTAATACTGGCTAAATCTGTATGTTTAGGTAAAAATAAAAACTGGAGACAGCACGTCCAAAAAAATTGAATTTTATCCAGATGCTGTCTCCAGTTTTTTATTTTAGTTTTCTGACCTACGGTGTCTGTACGCTGTATTGGGGGCTTTGTACCACCCCCTGGAGACGTGCACCCACTACATTGATGCCAAGGAGTGCTGTTCATCCCTTTATTGCTACATCTGTATGTTGTGATATAGTGCCGCCACACACTGCAATCATTTGATAATACTTTTTAGCGAATAAATAATAATGCCACAAAATGCTATTGTGATTACCGCTATACCAAACCAGCCAACATTTGCACGGCAAAAATCTTGACTTTTTAAGCCTTGCCCCTGGGAATGCCCTTTTTGAGGTCCCGTTTTCTGGGATTGCGCTTACATGTACGCCATACAGTTCTGAAATAATACCGACATACAGCGTCGACATAGCAGCCCCATAACTGTGCTGTACAGGGGTGGACATACAGAGGGGCCCAGGCGCAAGGGGCCACTATCAGCTTGTTATATGGCAGGTGGAGCATGGCTGCCTTCTCATTTGAGGGACATGACGGCCGCAGTGTGGAGACCTGGAGGACGTTGAGCTCCTGGGAGGAGGTGGAAGGAGGGAATGTTGAATGCACGCAGGTTGGATTTCGATGTCTTCTGCATTTCTCATGGCATCTGGGATAAGGAGGAGGATAAGACTTCAGATACATAGGGTGCATGATTGTCCCCGTGATCTGCACCTCCTTAAATCAGGCAGTGACCTTCTGCCAGGGCTTCCAGGTAAAAACAAATCACGTTTCGCCCACACAACATCTGTGGCGCCTCATCAGTCATCAACCAGTCTGCTTCTTTACTGGAGGAACTCAAGTGCAAAACAATACAGGCAGTGCACTGAGCTGGCTCAAGTTTCCTCCCAGGCAGAAGAAGGTTCTGTGCAGAGGAAAGGCCTGAGCTACTGGTCCCCCCCCCCTCTCTCTCAGAAGGCTGGTAGCCTGGCCAAAGGCTGGTAATCCAAGGTCTGTGGCTCAGTATCCCCATCTCGGTGTCTTCCTCTGGTCACTCGTGCAGTCTGGCACAGTCTCTTCCACTAACCACTGGTTTCTAACTGCAGACAACTAGGAGCTCTGACTGCTCCCATTATATAAAGTTTCTAGATGAACTATTGCCTTCTAGTGGGAGGGGTGGAGTGGAGAAGCACAGCCTAAACAGAAACAATGTTACAATTTTAGTCTATCATAAACTTGCATAAAGCTCCAATGCAAGTCTATGGGAATGAATAAGCAGTTTTTCCAGACATAAACAAGTCTTCAGACATAAACAGCAGAGCTAAACCAGACAGTCAGAAGGTCAGTGTGTCTGGTTTGCATAGGTAGAAAGTCATAAAGTCTCTCAGTATGAGTTAGCTGTGCGTTAACCCTTTCCACAGTTCAGTGCAGCTATAGTGTAACAACTGCAAATAAACAGGATATATTAACATAAACATATAAATGCAGTTCAACAATATGAAACAGTATAAGCGCACACAACAGCATAAATCACAGTGCCAGTTAACCCTTCAAATTGCAATAAAGTAGGGAGTTGATGGCTTTGCATAGTAGCAATAAGGGCAAATTTCCACAAATATCCAGGGCCTAAAGTACCTTTGCTCCAGGGCACTACACCAACAGATAACTCTCCCAACCTCTTCATCCCCATGAACATGCAAGTCCAGCTCTGCTGCAAGCCCTGGTGGTCTAGTGGACTAGCAGGGTTTAGGAATGGACTGATCAGGACCATTGAGCATAAAAGGTCATACCCCGCTTTAGCCATGACCAAGAGGTGGCGCCCTTGCCATGGTCCCCTGGCTTCTGTCCTAGTGCCTGAATTGTCATACCACCCCTGAGGATGTGATTGTCAGGTACAGGGTACTATTGTACGGACGGTCGGATGAGCTTTACATAGACATGTGCCCATGGATCTAACGAGAAGCGCAGATGCCCCAGGGTCTGGGGCGGGTCCTACTTGCTGACTGTCTCCTGAAGTTCAGAGAGCAGGTGACAGTCATGTCACTGCAATGATCCCACAATAACGTAGTTTTTCCCTCTCCACTTTCAGTCTTTGCGGGCGCGCGGTGGACGTTGGCGTCATTTTCATGCCGCTTCTGTGCCGGCCGGTGTCACAGGTTTCTGGGGAGATTCTAATTACAGACTCCGCGCCGCGCGCAGTCAGAAGTCACTCACTTTTGTCCTCCACTGGCAAACAGAACGCGGTCGCCTCCATTATTCATCCCCTCTCCTCCCATTGCAAATGTCAGCGTTTATCAGTTTAATAACAGGAAGTCCGCGAAACACAAACGAACCAGGAGCGAAACTCAGAACGGGCGCCGCTGGATCAGATCGGGAAGTAAAGCTTCCTGTATTATTTTATTGCATTCCCTGCAATTGTCTAGTTATATCTTGAAACCGGACAACCCCTTTAAAGAGCAGCAGGACCAACCCTATTAAACCAGACATGCGGTCTGGTGGGGTTGATCCTGCAGATTTACATGTGCACTCGGCAGCTGGAGGCATCTGTGTTGGTCCCTGTTCAGATGTGCCCGCACTGCTGAGAAATATGATGTTTTTATATATGCAAATGAGCCTCTAGGAGCAACAGGGGTGTTGCTGTTACACCTACAGGCTCTGCTCTCTTTGCAGCTGCCACGCCCTCTGCACTTTGATTGACAGGACCAGGCAGTGTAAAGCCGCTTTCACACGAGTGAGTTCTACGCATTGAACTTGCAGCGTGTTCCTGCAGCAGCGCCAGTACTCCCTAGCACTGACGGAGTCGCATAGCATTATATTGATTTATGATGCTATGTAACCCTTACAGTTCTGGAATGTATTGTATAACACTGACAGCATTATGTTTAAATCATAAATCAATATAATGCTGTGGGACCCCGACAGTGCTGGTGTGACAATGTAGGGGGAGGGGAGGAAGACTAGAATGAAAAGAGAAGGAAAATGACCCGAAACTAGGCCTCACAGCTAGGTAAAGGAAAAGGTCACCGCCTAGGAAAACCCTAAACCTAGCCCTGACTCCTGTCAGTATGAACAGACCCTGAAGGTGGGAATATTCATACACCATATACCTAGGCCCTAGATACCCTGAAAATCCCAAGGCGTAGTGACAGGGTCTGAGACCACTGGTTCCATCCCAGATGATCGAACCAGCATCTCCCTGAGGCCTCGGAAACAATGAGCAAAAGGGGACAACAAAATACAAAGGGGAGAACACTTATCGTCAATAGAAAATGGATGAGCAGGAACTCAGAAGAGGACAACACACCAGCTCTTCCAACTCCAGGCAGAGAATATCAACAGCATGGTAGGAAGTGTGAGTCCAGACTAAATACAGGAATAGTAATGACCACAAGCTGCACCTGAAACAAGAGGTGTGGTCATCATACCAACAACAACACTGCGAAGTGAAACCGAGAGACTGTCAGATAACCTCACGTGATGTACGACTCTCAGATCTTCTAACCTCTGTCACGGGGGGGATTGTGACAGCTGGGAGGTCAGTATGGGAGCTTCCGCAGGGACACGCTGCGAGTTCGCTTGTATGAAAGTGGCTTTAATGTCATCACACCTTGTCCTGTCAATCGAAGTGCCGAGGGCACGGAATTTGTAGAGAAAGCAGAGCCTCTAGGTGTAAAGGCAACAATGCTGACTAAATAGCAGTTTCAGTTTAGTTTTTCTGATACAGAGTTTCAAATCTACTGTTAAAGGGATTCTGTCACCTCCCCTAAGGCAAAAAACGATTTAAAACCAGCCATGCAGCACAGCTTACCTGGATTAGGCTGTGCTGTTCAATCTTGAAATCCGTCCAGCAGTTAGTTCAAAAAACGAGTTTGATCAATGAGGAAATGCGTCCTGAAGGTGCCCAGAGGGGCGTTTTTTTCTTCTGAGAGAGCCCAGTCCCGCCCCTTTTTCAGTGCCCAGCCCGCCTTCCTTTTACTTCCTAACCGCCGCCCCCAGCCTGCCACAGCCTCCCCTTCCTCTCCTCCCCCTCCCTCTTGCCGAACGAAGTCTCGCACAGGCGCAGTACCCACTGAGGGCTGCGCCTGTGCGATCATCAGGAGACTGAGGGCAGGAGCTTCATCCTCGTCACTGGGCATGCGCCGAGCCCAGTGACGTCCGATGCTCGCTCTTCCCTGCTGACTGAGGGAAGAGCGAGCATCGGACGTCACTGGGCTCGGCGCATGCCCAGTGACGAAGATGAAGCTGCCGCCCTCAGTCTCCTGATGATCGCACAGGCGCAGCCCTCAGTGGGTACTGCGCCTGTGCGAGACTTCGTTCGGCAAGAGGGAGGGGGAGGAGAGGAAGGGGAGGCTGTGGCAGGCTGGGGGCGGCGGTTAGGAAGTAAAAGGAAGGCGGGCTGGGCACTGAAAAAGGGGCGGGACTGGGCTCTCTCAGAAGAAAAAAACGCCCCTCTGGGCACCTTCAGGACGCATTTCCTCATTGATCAAACTCGTTTTTTGAACTAACTGCTGGACGGATTTCAAGATTGAACAGCACAGCCTAATCCAGGTAAGCTGTGCTGCATGGCTGGTTTTAAATCGTTTTTTGCCTTAGGGGAGGTGACAGAATCCCTTTAAATGATAACATTTTGGCTGTGTGCAGCCACCCCTAGGGGGAGCCCACTGCAAACAGTTTATATATTAAACTTTATAATAAAACAATATGTAGTAGTCTCCAGAACTCCCTATAGTGGTGGTCGTATATATCTGTATGTAGCAATCTCCCGAGCTCCCTCTAGTGGTGGCTGTATATATCTGTATGTAGTAATCTCCTGAGCTCCCTCTAGTGGCAGCTGTATATATCTGTATGCAGTAATCTCCTTAGCTTCCTCTAGTGGTGGCTGTATATAACTGTATGTAGTAATCTCCTGAGCTCCCTCTAGTGGTGGCTGTATATATCTATATGTAGTAATCTCCTGAGCTCCCTCTAGTGGTGGCTGTATATATCTGTATGCAGTAATCTCCTTAGCTTCCTCTAGTGGTGGCTGTATATAACTGTATGCAGTAATCTCCTGAGCTCCCTCTAGTGGTGGCTGTGTATATCTGTATGTGGTAATCTCCTGAGCTCCCTCTAGTGGTGGTTGTATATATCTGTATACAGTAAGGTCCGGGGCTCCCTCTAGTGGTGGCTGTTTATATCTGTATGTAGTAATCTCCCGAGCTCCCTCTAGTGGTGGCTGTATATATCTGTATGTAGTAATCTCCTGAGCTCCCTCTAGTGGTGGCTGTATATATCTGTATGTAGTAATCTCCTGAGTTATATATCTGTATGCAGTAATCTCCTGAGCTCCCTCTTGTGGTGGCTCTATTTATCTGTATGTAGTAATCTCATGAGCTCCCTCTAGTGGTGGCTGTATATATCTGTATGTAGTAATTTCCTGAGCTCCCTCTAGTGGTGGCTGTATATATCTGTATGTAGTAATCTCCTGAGATCCCTCTAGTGGTGGCTGTATATATCTGTATGCAGTAATCTCCTTAGCTTCCTCTAGTGGTGGCTGTATATAACTGTATGTAGTAATCTCCTGAGCTCCCTCTAGTGGTGGCTGTGTATATCTGTATGTAGTAATCTCCTGAGCTCCCTCTAGTGGTGGTTGTATATATCTGTATACAGTAAGGTCCGAGGCTCCCTCTAGTGGTGGCTGTTTATATCTGTATGTAGTAATCTCCCGAGCTCCCTCTAGTGGTGGCTGTATATATCTGTATGTAGTAATCTCCTGAGCTCCCTCTAGTGGTGGCTGTATATATCTCTATGTAGTAATCTCCTGAGTTATATATCTCTATGCAGTAATCTCCTGAGCTCCCTCTTGTGGTGGCTCTATTTATCTGTATGTAGTAATCTCCTGAGCTCCCTCTAGTGGTGTCTGTATATATCTGTATGCAGTAATCTCCTGAGCTCCCTCTAGTGGTGGCTGTATATATCTGTATGTAGTAATCTCCTGAGCTCCCTCTAGTGGTGGCTGTATATATCTGTATGTAGTAATCTCCTGAGCTCCCTCTAGTGGTGGCTGTATATATCTGTATGTAGTAATCTCCTGAGCTCCCTCTAGTGGAGGCTGTATATATCTGTATGTAGTAATCTCCTGAGCTCCCTCTAGTGGTGGCTGTATATATCTGTATGCAGTAATCTCCTGAGCTCCCTCTAGTGGTGGCTGTATATCTCTGTATGTAGTAATCTCCTGAGCTCCCTCTAGTGGTGGCTGTATATATCTGTATGTAGTAATCTCCTGAGCTCCCTCTAGTGGTGGTTGTATATATCTGTATGTAGTAATCTCCTGAGCGCCCTCTAGTGGTGGCTGTATATATCTGTATGCAGTAATCTCCTGAGCTCCCTCTAGTGGTGGCTGTATATATCTGTATGTAGTAATCTCCTGAGCTCCCTCTAGTGGTGGCTGTATATATCTGTATGTAGTAATCTCCTGAGCTCCCTCTAGTGGTGGCTGTATATATCTGTATGTAGTAATCTCCTGAGCTCCCTCTAGTGGTGGCTGTATATATCTGTATGTAGTAATCTCCTGAGCTCCCTCTAGTGGTGGTTGTATATATCTGTATGCAGTAATCTCCTGAGCTCCCTCTAGTGGTGGCTGTATATATCTGTATGCAGTAATCTCCTGAGCTCCCTCTAGTGGTGGCTGTATATATCTGTATGTAGTAATCTCCTGAGCTCCCTCTAGTGGTGGCTGTATATATCTGTATGTAGTAATCTCCTGAGCTCCCTCTAGTGGTGGCTGTATATATCTCTATCAAGACAGAAAATGAAAAACAAAAAAATTAGTGGCAATTCTGGAGGAGCTGCTCAGCCCATGACACTGTAGCGTGTCTTTAGTTAGGGGAGCAGCCCGACCGCATGTGGACCGCAGTAATCGACTAACCCCAGCAAAATATGCATACAGTGGAGGATATCGACGCGGTCCACATGCACCACAAGAGCAAACTACACAGAATGTAGCAATCATAGAGAACACACAGAGGGAATGCACCAAACAGATATAACACTGACTATGCTGGCAAGACATAAGTAAAGGTATTAAAAGCTGAGACTTTCGCCAATATGTTCCAGTCATGGAGATATCGGAGCCCACATGCACCACGTCACGGTTTCTCAGCATGGCAAGGGGTCCTAACCACTGCTCTGACTATGGTGTGAACAGCTCCTCCAGAATTGCCACTAATTTTTTTGTTTTTCATTTTCTGTCTTGTTAGATTTGAGTGTGTTTGCCTTTATTTGGCACTCTAGCACTTTTTTGCACCTGGTAACCTCCCCCACATGGTCTGGTGTGGCTCGCGGCCTGGCTTCATCCACATTGTACAACCACAGCATTTATGCTGGGCAATTGTGGGGAGCTTGGCTGTGAGCTGAATTATATCATCCCTCAGACCGTGTTCACACCATAGTCAGAGCAGTGGTTAGGACCCCTTGCCATGCTGAGAAACCGTGACGTGGTGCATGTGGGCTCCGATATCTCCATGACTGGAACATATTGGCGAAAGTCTCAGCTTTTAATACCTTTACTTATGTCTTGCCAGCATAGTCAGTGTTATATCTGTTTGGTGCATTCCCTCTGTGTGTTCTCTATATCTCTATGTAGTAACCTCCTGAGCTCCCTCTAGTGGTGGCTTTATTTTTCTGTATATAGTAATTTCCTGAGCTCCCTCTAGTGGTGGCTGTATTTATCTGTATGTAGTAATCTCCTGAGCTCCCTCTAGTGGTGGCTGTATATATCTGTATATAGTAATTTCCTGAGCTCCCTCTAGTGGTGGCTGTATATATCTGTATGTAGTAATCTCCTGAGCT
Organism: Bufo gargarizans; assembly: GCF_014858855.1. Classification (NCBI taxonomy): domain Eukaryota; kingdom Metazoa; phylum Chordata; class Amphibia; order Anura; family Bufonidae; genus Bufo; species Bufo gargarizans. The sequence goes on along the minus strand of NW_025334501.1, from coordinate 126,567 downwards.
CCTCCTAGTGGTGGCTGTATTTATCTGTATGTAGTAATCTCCTGAGCTCCTCCTAGTGGTGGCTGTATATATCTGTATGTAGTAATCTCCTGAGCTCCTCCTAGTGGTGGCTGTATATATCTGTATGTAGTAATCTCCTGAGCTCCCTCTAGTGGTGGCTGTATATATCTGTATGTAGTAACCTCCTGAGCTCCATCTAGTGGTGGCTCTATTTTTCTGTATATAGTAATTTCCTGAGCTCCCTCTATAGTTGGAAGCAAACAGCCATAATGTTTTTCTTTAGAGGGGGTTTGGAGCTCTGTATCAAATAAACAGATCTCAATCTGGTAAACAATATATATAAAGAAAATAATCAGCACATATTTTGGGAAAAACTGCATAAAAATGGCCTTCAAGGGTGGCCAATCTGTGCAGTCCAAGCTCTATGGGTCCAGCGTGAGTAATATGAATACGTTTATCTTGGTGTTACATGAATCTAGTCGGGTTGTACTCAGCAGCATAGTAAGAAAAGTAATGGAGTAACATCATTTCAGTCGAGTGATCTGTTTTCCTCCCCCAGCTGCGCACAGAGGCCGGGACGTGGCTGTGCAGACAGCTATTTGCACTCCAAACCTAATTTTGTTGTTGAGATATTATGTGGATTATTATTTTCCCGATTACAGGCCTTTGAACAGCGCCGCATTCTGCTTACATTAAACCTCTTCAAAGTAATAACTTCATTTTGACAATGACTCTTGAAAAGCAGTGGTAATGCCCGGCTCCGAGGGTGTCGCTGTGATGGAGAGAGCGGCAGATGAGATACTGAGTACAATAGATGGCAACAAAATGCCAGTAATTCAGCATCAAACACGGGGCTGCCGCTGTCTGCCATGAAGTGCGGGGCTCCAGACGCCAGTCTATCATACTCCGAGGGCAGGAGGTGACTGCACAGAGTCTACTCTGCCCAACACCCGCCACCAACAAGTCTCCTCGCAGCTGTTTTTCATCTCATCTCCAGATCTCACCCGCCGCCACGCCTCACCGCGCTTGCAGTCGCGTTCACATTGGGATGTCTCACCTGTGAAAGCAAATATACAGATTTATAGTTATAAAAGTGATATAGAAGGTGGCAGTCATCGCTAATTCGTAGATTAGATTTCCCCTCACCTAAGGCAAATATTCAATACCCTGTTCCGGGCAGAGAGGCATGATGTGCTTCTCCTCGATGTGCAATGCCCCAGGTGGGGTATCTGCAATTGTTTTTTTATACTCTTATGTATCTGCGGTATGGTTTGTATGAGGAATGGAACTTAGCAATCTATTCCTCCCCTTTTGGTAGGAGTGTGCTGGTCCTACTTTCTGCCAGGAGGGGGAGCTCTAGAGAGTTCTGAGGAGAGTTAGATCTAGCACCAACATCTGCTCCCCTCTCCAAGGTCTTTGTGAGGACCACTACTCCAGGGAGACTGCAGGATCCCAGGCCACAGAAGATCCCCAAGCTACAGTGTTTACAGCAGAGTAATCAGCCCTACAGCTATACAGACTCTGCTGCAGGTGAGGGGATAACAAGTTAAGACACCCATCACTACAATTCAGGACAGGCACACTCACAAGCCTGCATCTCACAAGTGTCAGCAAAGGGAAATGAGGAGAGAGAGAGAGAAGAACTACTCTAGAGCGCTATTGTCCACCATCTTGCCTGCAACCATAGGTAATCATCTATCTAGGGATAGAGACATTGCACCTTGTACGGATGACAGCTGGATGTACTGTAACTCGTCCTTTGCACTCAGTAAAGAAAAACGTTTGTTGTTCTTCTACGTTTCTCTGTTTCCTTCACTCCATCTTTTAAGTGCACCGGACCTCAGGGAGCAACAGCCTGAAGGAGTACACCGTGACAGAGCATCTCATCATGGCCACTACCACTCCCATCCTCTGCACCGGCTCCTCAGGGGCTCGCTGCAGATGCCCAGCACAGGGGCACGTGCACAGGACTTTGACAATAACCTCAATTTACTGCTCAGGAGTGGTCGCAGACTAACACCTTATCCAATTATTTCCTGAAATACTCTGTTTAGCGCCTGTGAATCCTTCTCCTTATATTACCTTTCCTCCTAATATCATAAGGATCCTTAAGATAGGGTTAGGTCACTGTCTCCCATTAGATCAATAGATTCCTCTTCCAGTGACATGGTGTAATTACAACTCCAAAGAAAGTGGGTCAGTCAGCACATCCCGATGTGCAGGTGCACGCTGCCATGGCTAGACTCATACAGGAAAAAAGAACAGTGAAGCAGCACTCTGCAAAACAAAAATAAAGTACAGTAATTCCTTAATTATAGAAAACATTCTGGTGTAAATGCTACGCTTATTTTGCTAATTAGAGACTACATTTTGTTCAAAATTATTTGAGCCCGTCTGCCAAACGTCAAGGCGATCTCTTCTCAGACGGGAACCTAACACTAAATCCTACCTGTTATGTGCCATAATGGCCACCATAAAATTCAGGGAGTGCAGGTTTCACATGCATGCTGGGTCCACACTGCCCCACTCTGCCTGTCTGCCCCATAGGCTGATTTTAATTAGAGTAAGTATAAAGCTGCAGCCTGCGCTCATTGTATGTACTGGAAGCCATTTGGCTCCAGGAGAGGTATAGAGTGGGCTTGGCATGCATGTTGGTACTTGCATCCCTGGACTTAATGGAGGCTGTTATGGCACCAAAAATGGTAAAAAGCAGAGTGGACTTTTTGTTTGCAGAGTGCTGCTGCATTGTTCTTTTTTCCTGTAATTGCAGCTCCGCCATCCCGTTCCCTGTAGTTGCAATGGCAAGCAGGTAAAGAGTAAAGACAAGACAGCTGATTGGCAGGGATGCCGTGTGTCCGTCCCCCGCTGATCTGATATTGATGATCTATTCTTAGGATAGATCATCAATATAAGAAAGCGGACAACCCCTTTAATATAGATGTGATGTTGAGAGAAGCTGGAAAAAAAAAAATATCACAATTGTGCAATTATTTTACGGATGAGATATTTACAGTATTCACTGGGTGGTAAGAATGATATATTACCTTTATTCTGAGGTCAGTACAATCACAGTGATACCAAATTTATATGGTTTTTATGCTTTAATACTTTAAAAAAAAGTAAAAAATTTTTGGGGGACTCCCCATATTTTGACACCTAGGACTTTTTATATTCCCAGCTACATATCTGTCAGGACTGCACTTTTTATCAATACTGTTTTGTTGGGATTGCAGCATCTGAGGAGTTAAACATCCATGATCGGAGTTGTCTCCGATCACGGACTCTGCTGGCAGATGTCTGCTGTGTAAAGCAACAGGCGCCCACCAGCTGCGGTGCGTGCATAGCTCCTGAGTGGGCGCCATCTTTAAATACTTGACATCTGCCGTACATGTACAGAAGATGTCGGGAAGGGGTTAATGGGGGTTGGACAATCTCTACTTGTTAGATGAGTTTAATAAGCTGATCACGCATTGGGACCACCTGATCTGTGGGGAAACCTGACAGTAGCTGTTTAATTTCCCAGCAGCGCCACCACAAGGGGGACTGAAGTATTACACAGAGTCCATCCAAATCATCGGGTCGCTTATGTAGTGCAGGACCGGACAGGTCCTCCAGAGAGAGAGTTGCTCTTTGTGAACAAGAGATGAGGATCCTGAAGGGAGGACCTCCTCTATGAATACCGTCACGCTCCCTCAGGTGACTGATGTCAGGAAATCAAGGAGATTGGCTGAGCGAGGAGGAATCTAACAGCCTCCTTGATTTCTCTTGATTCATTGTTGATAGGGTTAATGACCACTTCCCTTTTCTCAGCTGTTGCTCAGTGGTCATCACTTCTACACTTTATAGTCTCACTTCACCCTTCTGACCATGCGGTAGATATCTTCATTTGGGTTTGGCTGAGCTGGTGTGAGGTCGTCTCTGGTGTTCCTGTTCTTCCATCTCTACAGAAGTTAAGTGTCGCGTTTGTTTGTATTTGCTATATTCCCTGTTGTTTGTATTTGGGCCTGAGACAGAGACTTCCATTCGTCCATCTGGGGAGGAATGGGTTGTCTCTGGTCCTATACTTATTTCAGGGCCTTATAGGGAAATTAGGGCCTAGGTATCCTGCTTATGAATATTCCTACCTTCAAGGTCTATTCATATTGATAGGTAGTCAGAGCCCGGATTAGGGTTGTCTAGGAGGTGACCTGGTTCTTCCCTAGTTTCCAGGCCCAGTTATTGTTCTCCTTCCCTCCTGTGTTAGGTGTGAAGTTCCTACCACATTGATCGTGACAAATACACAGGTCACTTTCTCCCACAACATCAGTGCACTCATCTTCTGCCGCCATCGTACCTGTTATCTGTACAATAAACCTGATAGATGCCTCAAATATAAAGAGACATGTCCAGCACGTACGTTATTGCGGTAATGCAGGTAACGTCTCTTTGTACCTCATAACTGATTTCAGTTTCCTCCCCAGGAGCTGCATGCGAATCAGTATCTGCACATTAACAAGTCGCTTTTCATCTATAAACCGAGCTCGAGAAGATCAGCAGAAATAACGCCAAGCGCGTCGCTTTTATCGCTGCACGGAGCAGAAGACAAGCGCCCGGGTGAACGACCAAGGACACTATCATCAACTCTAGTCTAATTTTAGCTCACGCTATTCCGTGGGGTTCAGTCCCTTTAGTAGGAGGTGTGACTAACGAGTCAAGGCTATTAACGAGCTGGAAGGCCACTGAGGCAGCTCACGTGCCGGGTCACTGCTCATCACAGGCAAATTCTGCTGCAGGTTCAGGTTGGACTCAGTGACTGGAATTTTAATGTTCCTGGTATAATCTGATTGACTTAAAGACACAGAACCATCTCATTGTATAGGAATACGGGCAGCCGACAGCCGTAACATAAAACCACCTGTCTATGGACTCATGCACACGACTGCAATTGGTCCTGGAAACACAGTCCCTGTGTCGGTGCTTCTCCTGGGCCGCGGCTCTGACCCGAACTCACTGCATCATAATAATTTAAGATGCCGTGAGCTCCTTACTGTCCACTGGTCTATTGTACTGTGTTCACATGATGATTAGAGTATTAGAGGTAGGAGTAGAAGGAGCTGCTACCAACACATCATCTATCAGGTCCTTCCTAGAGTCATGTCCCCCCTCCTCCTCCTTACAATGATGTGTCTGGCTGTAAGACAACTGGCTGCAGCAGGAGCCTCCCCCCTCTGCTCTGACTGCAGTAGGACACAAATATTGAGAAGCTCCGCCTATTAAAGAAGCCCTCCCCTGTCAGATGATCTCAGGCTGAAGATGGAACAGTCGAGGTGGTTTCAGCATGCAATACCCCCTTTCTCCTGCAGGGGAAATGGACAGCGGGAAGATTCGTTCACAGGTGATGTCAGATTCTGGGGGCTTCCAGGAGTCAGATCGGTGGCGATCATTCTGATCAACAGTGCTAGCGCCCCCCCCCCCCTCTATTTTTGATAGAAATGCCCTTTAAGTCTCATCTATGTCCTATGGTGCTTTGAATGTAAATGGGCTGTCGCAGAAAGAGTTAAAAGAATGGCCTGGGAAGAATAGAAGGAAAATAAACACAGTAATAAATGACACCTTTGAAATGTTTAGTAGGTTTTAAAATCAGAGAGCGACTCGGTGTGATTGATGCGGCTCTCTCCCAGCGGCCATGCTTCCCCGCATTGAGCTGTATTTGGAAGACCAATTATTTGAGAGCTCCCGCTGAGAGCCTACTCCAGCCCCGAGCATGGGGTCCATTATAAATTCCCCGGCAGCTCGAGGTTGAAGTGGCCACCTCACAATACATCTTTTCAATAGCCCACTGTCCTCGGCACGACGGCGGATCTCGTATCGGATTCCTCTTGAAGTATTTGATTGCATCGGGAAATTTATGCTTTTTTGTCATTATCGTCCTGACAAGGGACCCTTTGTTAAGGTTGTCAGGTAGCGTCCTCCTCCAAAGCTACACTCCGCCATTAGTCTTGTGTTCTGCGGCATAATCTGTCACCCTTGTGTTTTCGGTGGTCGTGCCGACCACGTATTCTGCCGTCTGTCTAAACACAAGATGAGGCTCTGTATCAAAATGGAGAAGTTGCTTAAAGGGGTCTTCCCATCTGGGACATTTGTGGCAAATCGATAGAAAACGCCATAAATAGCAAATAGCTGAGGGTCCCACCTCTGTGGAATGACCACCCTCTGCTCACCAGGCTAGTCCCATAGCAGCGAATGGAGGGATGGCCACGCTTATGCGGCTTGCTCTCCATTCACTGCTAGGGGGCTTCTGAGAATAGAGGCACACGCTGTGTTTGAGGACCTCATTCGGGAGACAGGTACAGGTCCCAGAGGTGGGACCTGCACAGATCGGACATTTATGACTTATCCAATTGATATGCCATAAATGTCCCAGTTTGGAAAAACTCTTTAACACAAAGATTAAGAGAGTATTCCTGGCAGTAGCGGTAGCAGTCTTCTGTCTGTCTCTCCTGCCTGGTGTTGGGTTGGGTACCCTTGGTGGAGATAAGGCAGGGTTCCCTGAGGTGTGAGGCAATGATGAGGCCGCTCTAACAGTAGAACTCTTCACGCACCGCTACTGCTCCGCTCCTAGTGTTGGATTGACAGGGCTAGACAGCACTGTCTAATGCTGCCTGCGCTGTAACCCTATGTAGATGGTGTGAGATGACCATAAGATGGCTAACCTTAACCCTCTGGAGATGATGAGGTATAACGTAAAGAGTCCTTACCTTAATCCTATGTAGATGATGTGACATGGCTGACCTTAAACCTATGGAATTGATGTAATATGACCTAAAGAGTCCTGAAGATGGAGTGATACCACCTAAGGAGTCCTGATCTTAATCCTATGGAGATGTTGTGACATGACCTGAAGACTCCTAGCCTCAACACTATGGAGATGCTGCACAACAGGCATCCCAGAATTATTGATGAAGTGAGAGACATTTCCAGGGAGAAAAGATCCAAAATTCCTCCTCAACATTATGCAAATCTTATTTTCTGCTACAGTAAATATTTGATGGAGGTGATTACTGCTAAAGAGGGATCTGCAGGTTAATTGAAGGGAGTCTGTCACCACTATATGACCAGGCACATCCTATACATGATTCTAATGGTACCTTTGTTATTTTCTTTCGACTTGCACAAGCAGGGAAAAAACGCTGTTTAATCCATATGCAAATAAGCCCTCGCAAGTGCCCAGGGCGGCGTTCCGTGTGTAGGAAGCCCAGGCTACTCTGCCTTATTTTTACTTTTCTCCTCCTCCCCAGCCTCTTCCTTTGCCCACCCTCCAAGTCCGTACGTCATCGATAGGTCGGGCAGAGATCCCGCGCCTGTGCACTGCTCTGCCGTCTCTGACCTTCTGACAGTCTGGTTTAGATCTGTTGCTTACATCTGAACACTTGTTTATGTCTGGAAAAACTGCTTAGTCTTAATTTCCATAGACTTGTATAGAAACTCTATGACAAACTGAAATTGCAACATTGTTTCTGTTCAAGCTGTGCTTCTTCACTCCACCTCCCACTAGAAAGTTTTAGCTCAGTTAAAAACTATATTAGGAGAGCAGTCATAGCCCATAGTTATCTGAAGATAGGGACCAGTGCTTAGTAGGAGAGACTCTGCTGGTCTGCATATAGTAACCAGTGTTTGGTGAAAGAGGCCCTGCCTTTCTGCAGATAGGGACCAGTGCTTAGCTGGAGAAACTTTGCCAGACTGCATGAGTAACCAGAAGACACTGAGATGGAGACACTTTCCTCGGCACAGAACCTTCTTCTGCCCGGAATGAGACTGGAGAAGCCAGCTCAGTGCTTTGCCTGTATTGTTTTGCACTTAAAGAGGACATTTCATTACAATAAAAAAATCCCTGGGCGCCGCTCCGTTCTCCCGATATAGGCTCCTGTATCTTCAGATTTTCAGCTCAACTGGGAGGAGCCTGCTCTTGTTCTCCTGGGCGTATCCTTCTCCCAGGCTATGAGCTGAGCGCTGCGATTGGCCAGCGCTACAGCCTGGGAGAAGGAGACGCCCAGGAGAACAAGAGCAGGCTCCTCCCAGTTGAGCTGAAAATCTGAAGATACCGGAGCCTATACCGGGAGAACGGAGCGGCGCCCAGGCATAATAGTAAGTGCAGGGAGATCCCTGGGCGCCGCTCTCCATGTCTGTATACTTAGTTTAGATTTTTTATTGTAATGAAAGGTCCTCTTTAAGTTCCTCAAGTAAAGAGGCACACTCGTTTTACTGACTTATTTCCCAATGGAGTGTTCCAGGCCTTACTATCTCTTCTGGAGAGCAGCAACACGTGGAGACACCCCACCGGAGTTTAGGACAGTAGCAGCCATTCGTAGTGTCCTCCACAGCAGTGGAGCCTGCATGTGGGTTGCATCACTCCCAGATCTGTTGGGTCACTAAAGCAGACAAATCTGCAGTGGAGTTGAGCAAAAAGCAGGAGGCACCTGGTGTATCAAGTGTTTCCGATACAGTCTTGAGGGGGTGGGTTTGGACAGATGCCATTTTTTTTAGTCTAGAATCTGGGATAATTACGCCATGTTTGAACGTGGCCTTACGGCTCCCATAAGTGGCTGTCAGCAGGCAAGACAACACAGGACCTGCTGCTTATAGTGCCTCAGCGCCGCCCTCCTGCCCAGGTCAGCATCCCCCCCTTTGTCCCGATGCACGTCACGTCACTTCTTTCAGATTCTAGTTTATTAGACGAGGCTGCTGCTCCCACTTTGTTGTAGCATGGAGAAAAAAAATTCGGAATCCCAGCGGTTCTTTGGAGCCGTCTCTTGCAGCGTGTCCCTGATCCGCGCCTGCGGTGTCGCTGCCTTTGTTGGCTCTGCTAAATGAATAGATAAAGTGACCCGTGTGATTCGCCTGCTGAATTTAAATACCGCTCATGCTGCTTTTGCGCCTTTTGAAGTTAAAGGTTTATCAGTCGCCAGAAGCGTTTGTGTTCGACTCCAGAGCTGTTAATCAATAGGACCCGGCAGAAGGATGCCATTATATGCTCCGCACGCCGACTGCTTTGCATAATTTTGCATCTTCTACATAATTTATATGCTTGGTGTAATAATAGTAAAAGCCTTTTTCTGACTTCACAGAACTGGACAAGACTTGGGGATGACACATCATTAATGACGCGTCCAGTAAAACCGATTTCTTCTAGAGGCGCTCAGTGTGGCCTGTGTCATGGTTTAAAGTGTCTTAGCATGTTACTGGAGCTGTTTGGGCCAGGCTGCGCCCGCTTACGTGGGCTGTCAAGTGGGTGTTCACAGGAAGTGCAGGGACTTGACTGCGGGAGGTTTCCAATCTTAAAATTTTTCATTGGAACCAATTGTTTAAGTCCCATAAAATAGTGCGGGTCCTAACCTCTCAATGCAGTAAGAGGGTCGTCATGCCTTCAGCCGCCATACTGCCGATGGTGTGGTCATTGCCACCGTGCCCACGGCAGATATCTGCAATCAACAGCCGACATGCCAGGGCAACCCAAGGGTGCAAACAAATGGAGTGGGCCCCTAACTTCCCACACCTATGCTTACTTTGAAAGCTTGGGACCTAAACTTGGCCGCAAACACAAAATTAACTAGCATAGAAAGGGCATTATGAGTGTGGGGTGCTGCAGGAAAAGGGACAGGGCACCGCACAGAAGGGGCGGACCTGTTAAAGTTGTCAGGGGGAAAACAATTTTGGCCACACCACAGTCTTCCAGAACCTGCAGTTGGCAAGCATGTCTTAGCTTCCGAAATGGCGGACGGCGTTTGCAACTTCCAGTCCCAGCTTAAAGCAGGGAGATGGGCTCCCAGCAGCTGCTCGAAGTCGTGTGCAGACCGGGAGAGCAGGGAGGGACGCTCATGAATAGGGACGCTTCATTATTAGCAAAGCATGCTGGGAAATGCAAAAATAAATCCCAGGAAATGGACGCACAGCGCACAGGGTGATTTGTGGCTTTCAAACGAATAACTTAGAGACGCGCTCCTGTAATTTGATAAATTATGGAATATTATTAACCTCTTGGAGGCGAAGAGAAGAAACCGGAAAAATACTGGAAGAGAAGAAGCTTAGTCCTGGAATGGAAATGTAATTTATTGTCTTGGGTACATCAAACCTGGTGCATCAAGGCTGCTTGTAAGAGGGCTGAAAGGAAGTGCACCCACTCTTACAAAGAAGGCGTATCTGGTGCACCGTACTTGTTAGTATGGTAACCATTTGTAACGAGGTAGAGTCGCGGGTATAAAGATAGAGCGCAGGTGCACCCCCTGAGCTGCCACCCGGTCCCCTGTCCCTGCCTACTTGCACCAGCCGCCCTAGGTGACGGGGTGCAACTGGGCGACAGTCCCTGACCTGAGTAAGTGCAAGCAGAGAGATAGAGACAGCAGGGAAGCGGACAGCCAATGAGAGGTAGCACTAGAGCGGACAGAGAGGTGGAACAAGCAAGGTACCACCAAAAATGGAAGGGCGAAGCGGGTCAACTGGCCGGGGTCAGTCCAGAAGTTCACGTCAGTACAAGAGAAGAGGCAAAGACAAAATCCAAAAGCAAGCCGAGGTCAAAATCCGAGAGGTAGCGTCAAGGTTCAGGGAGCAGGCAGAAGAGGTGTCAGGAAGCAGATCAAGGGTCAAATCCAAAGGTAAGCTAAATAACAATAATAATACACAGCCTAAGGGACCAAAATCACAGGCAACCTGTAGCCAGCAGGCCGCCTGTATTTATAGTGGGGAGTGAGGGTCATGTGACATGGCCGGTGTCACATGACCGACAGACAAACAAGTCGAGCACCGAGGGATCAGCTCGGCGCTCAAGGCAGACCTAGGAGCAGGGAGCCCCCCAGCTAAGCCGCCCTGAGAACGAGGCCTAACACAGATCCTCGCTCATGAAGCTAAGCAGCAGGGCCAGTAGTGCGCCTTCGGCACCCCGTTACACCATTTGACCATGTTGCGGTGGACACTTCACCTCAGTTGAACATGATGGAGTAATGTATATGTTATGTTATTGTTTATTGCATGCTAACTTGCATCTATAGCACCCCACACCAGGGGGTGCAGAGGATGGGAGTGGTAGTTGTAGTCAAGTGCTAGGGCTGGCTGCACATCCATGTTTGATGCGCCATGTGAACTGTGTCATGTAGCTGATGTGGGCCAGGAACTGTTGAGGAATGCCAGTGGGGGTACTTTAAAAAGGTATTGCACTTGGTGGCTAAAACCGCTGCAGTGCACAGGCCGTGGACACAGCTGTAGCTGAAGCCTGTGACAGCGGGTTATTGCTGTTGGATAATGTGTTGTTAGGTGCGTAGGACCTTTTGTTCCCCTGATCTAATTATGCAGGTCTCGGAGCTGCAATGAGATCACATGTCTGCAAGATGATAAAAAACAGCACCCTGCAAGTCTGGAGTCAGACGGCTGTAATGCAATTTGCAGACCGCACATGGCTGCAACCATAGTAGAAAATGCCTATTCTTGTCCACGATTGCGGACAAGAATAGGACGTCCTCTATATTTTCCGCAGAGCCGCAGAATGGAACCATGGATGCGGACAACACGCGGTGTGCTGTCCGCATCTTTTGCGGCCCCATTGAAATGAATGGGTCCACACCCATTATGTAAAATTGCGGAACGGATGCGGACTCATTCTTATGATTGTCTTAACGAGCTCTTAGGGAGAGAGAAAAAGCTGGAAGACCGCTAATCTGAAGACAAAACCCTGCTTAACCCTGCGTGTAACCAGCTAGAAGGTGGAGGTGAGCGTTGCATGTGAATGGCCACACACCACCTCAGGGAATAGACAGGGCCACACACCACCTCAGGGAATAGACAGGGCCACACAGCAGCTGAGCACCGCAGTGGGGAGGGGTGGCCTGGAGATGGTGTAGCTGACTTTCAGCATATTAGGGGCTTGCAGGTACAAGTCCCCTTATGGGACTAATTTATATTGTAAAAAAATGCTGCAGGTTACTTCATAATCAACTCACCTAGCCAATCAAGAAGGAGAGGGAGGGGCTGGTAAAGGAAACAGGAGGAGCTAGGGCTCCACAAGGTGCCTTGGACCCGCCCTCGATGCACTTAACTGCTCATTTACATATGGATTAAAAGCCCTTTTTCTCCAGAATGAAGCTACGGATCGCTAAGGGAAAAGTATCATTACCTTCAGCTGAGTTAGGTGCCTGGTGTAACGTGAGGACAGGTTCCCTTTAAGGGGTTTATCGCCACCACACTGAGCTATGAAAGCCTTTCCTAGTTGTTATTATCCACTGTTGTAGTGATATAATTTTACACAGCTTTGTGGTTAAAAGAGGTTTGAAAATATTGTTAATATCCGCCTGCCCCCAATAGAAAAGCCAAGTAACTCACGCTCCCCGCTGCCATCAATCAACGTGCGGGATCAGCGCTTTGATAATGATTTATAATGGATGTACTGTTACCTGCGCAACAACTAAAAGCATTTCCGAAGACATTTGCTCCTCTAGCTTTAAATAGATGTTTTGCGTCCTCCGCGTCCCCCCCTTCTCTTTGTCAGGTGTTTGAAGTTAATAGAGGATAGCAGATGAGGGACAAAAATGGATCTGGTTTAAGAGCATGCGAAAGATGACAGAGGAGAAATGATCTTTGAAGTTGGAAAAAGCAGCCCTCGTGTTTCGTGCAGGGCGAGGCTCGACTGCTCGCCGTCCTGCTGCAGTCAATCAGCGCTGCCATAATAACAAAGGAATTATGTTTGCAAGCCGAGTGTGAATTATTAACCAGCAAACAAAAGAGCCGCATTGTATATCTGCAGGTAGGCTCGACGCGACATTGTTAGAGTGAGCTATTTCCATATGACAAGGACATCTAAAATACCTGCAAGTGGATGACACGATCGCTGCCGGGAACCGCGGTGAAATTATAGGAAGCGTACAACGTGGGGGCAATTACGGGTCTATGAATATAACAGAACCTCATGACGTCATCAGATTCATTTCTTTTTATTGTGTTTGTTTGATAGAAAATTGTTTGGTTTTTCTTTTTTTTTTATAAAGCTTTATATATAGAGCGAGAGATGAAGCACCGCGTGGCAGGATGAAAATGGTGGCGGTTGGGTTTGCACCAGACCAGGAGTTGACTACCCTTATCCATATTATTATTTTTTGGGTACTGTATGTATAGTACTCCAGATTGGGCACTACCATTCTCTAATGGCTAGCAAATAATGTCATCTGTATATTTAATTCCAGGTCCTCTGATATTGTGCCTATGTAACTTCTGTATTGTTATTACATGCACCGTGCCTGGTTAACCAGCAGGTGGCAGTGTGTCTGACAAATAAATCTTTAGATACAGTCCTGATCAAAAGTTTAAGACCACTTGAAAAATGGCAAAAAATCCTATGTAGCATGGCTGGATCTTAACAAGGTTCCAGGTAGAGCTTCAACATGCAACAAGAAGAAATGGGAGTGAGACGAGACATTTTTTGAGCCTTCAATTTAATGAAAACAACAAATAAACTGAAACAGGTTGTTTTTCAGCTGATCAAAAGTTTAGGACCACACCTCCCAAAAAAAAATAAACCCCCCCAAAACAGAAATCCAACTTCCAAACATGAGCTCAGTAATGAGTAGCTCCGCCGTTATTGTTTCGGCATGCTTGATGCAAGCGTTTCCATGAGGTGAGTGGGAACATTTCTCCAAGTGGTGAAGACGGCCGCACGAAGGCCATCTACTGTCTGGAACTGTTGTCTATTTTTGTAAACTTCCCTTGCCATCCATCCCCAAAGGTTCTCAATTGGATTTAGATCAGGGGAACACGCAGGATGGGCCAAAAGAGTGATGCTATTCTCCTGGAAGAAGTCCCTTGTCCTGCGGGCATTGTGTACTGTAGCGTTGTCCTGTTACCACACAGACGAGGGCCCTCAGTCATGAGGAATGCTCTCTGCAACATCTGGACATAGCCAGCGGCCGTTTGACGCCCCTGCACTTCCTGAAGCTCCATTGTTCCACTGAAGGACAAAGCACCCCAGACCATTATGGCGCCCCCTCCACTGTGGCGCGTAGAAAACATCTCAGGCAGTGGCGTAACTACCAGGGAAGCAGGGGAAGCAGCTGCTTCGGGGCCCGGGCTGACAAGGGGCCCGGAGCAGTAGTAAACAGACTGGCCACACCCCCTCTACACTCACTTCACTGCTGCTTGGAATGTCCTCGGAGCAGAGCAGGGAGCTAAGCCCCGCCCATCAGCACAGACCATTAATAGAGGAGCCTGGCTGCTTAATAGTGCAGCCAGGGCTCAGGACAGTGTGCTACAGGGAGATCCTGTCTCCCCTCCCTCTCCTAACTATTAGTACAGCCCAGCTCCTGCTACAGAGACTGCTCTGTAGTCGGCAGTAACAGGAGGGAGAGGGGAGACTGAATAGTGACACTGGAAGTGCTGCAGAAAGAAGATGCTGTCCCTCTCAGGAGCCCATACATTCCAGGCTTATGCCTGCCAACCCTAGCTGTCCTGCATCTCATGTAGCCTCCCCAGCTGCATTCATCTGCTGTCCTTTCAGAAGCCCCCCACCCCCCCCCCAGTTCTGTCCTGTGGGCCCCCTACTTATCTGATGCCCTGCCCTCTAGGCCCCCTATCCATCTGATGCCCCCTATCCATCTGATGCCACACTCCTCTGGGCGCCCATGTGCAGCTTGGGGACACCAGTATGAGGCCAGAATGGGGACTGGAAGATCACGGAGCGGCGTGGAGCAGGCGAGTATGTTTTTTTCCACAACTGTACAATGCACCACTAGTTCACATCACATTTTTGTCGAACATTTAAAGGGGTTGTCCGGGTTCAGAGCTGAACCCGGACATACCCTTATTTTCACCCAGACAGCCCCCCTGAGGCTAGCATCGGAGCATCTTATGCTCCGATGCGCTCCTTTGCTCTGTGCTAAGTCCAGCCCATCAGTGCCAGTGACGTCACCGGGGTTCCTGTCAGCCCCATGGAGAGCCCGGTACGTCACCAGATCTCCAAAAAATGCCTTTGCCCTGCACAATTTAGCGCAGGGCAAAGGAGAGCATCAGAGCATGAACTGCTGCGATGCTCCTGTCAGGGGGGCTGCCTGGGTGAAAATGGAGGGATGTCCGGGTTCAGCTCTGAACCCAGACAACCCCCTTTAAGGCTACTTTCACACTTGCGCTTGATCGGATCCGTTCTGATCGGATCCGATCATATTAATGCAGACGGAGGCTCCGTTCAGTACGGATCCGTCTGCATTAATAACTTAGAAAAAATTCTAAGTGTGAAAGCAGCCTGAGCGGATCCGTTCAGACTTTCAATGTAAAGTCAATGGGGGACGGATCCGCTTGAAGATTGAGCCATATGGTGACATCTTCAAGCGGATCCGTTCCCATTGACTTACATTGTAAGTCTGAACGGATCCGCTCGCCTCCGCACGGCCAGGCGGACAGCTGAACGCTGCAAGCAGCGTTCAGCTGTCCGCCTGTCCGTGCGGAGGCGAGCGGAGCGGAGGCTGAACGCCGCCAGACTGATGCAGTCTGAGCGGATCCGCTCCATTCAGACTGCATCAGGGCTGGACGGAGGCGTTTGGGTCCGCTCGTCAGCTCCTTCAAACGGAGCTCACGAACGGACCCATGAACGCTAGTGTGAAAGTAGCCTAAGGCTGGGTTCACATCACGTTTTTCCCATCCATTTAACGTATACAAAAAAACATATTCGGATGCCTCATGCTGATGCCATGACAGTGATATATAATTTTTTTTTTTACCGGATTGTGCAGAATACAAGAACGTGGAGTACTGCATTTTTGTATTGTGTACGTCATAGTCCAGTAAAAACACACGTATGTTAAAGAATCAAATGCCACTGTATGACGCCTGCCTGCCCGTTTAAAAATTTGCTGTGGGGCCCAGTCATTTCTAGCTACTCGACTGGTTACCAGGGGCTCAGACCATGGGGACAGACTACAGTCGATGTCAGCCCTGCAGCAATACATAGAATGGGCGCCTATCCTACAGGAGGGGTCATACTGTGCTGTACATACAGTGTAGTGTGATGTCATGTTCACCTCTCCGGGTATATTACCCAGGAAAGCACAATTCTGCAAAAAGGACATGTTCTATCTTTTGGTGGAACGGAAGTGCAGAATGGAACCCCACGGAAGCCCTGCGTAGTGCTTACATAGTGTTCCGTTCCGTGATTCCGTTTCAAATTAATCTCCACAGTCCCTTTTTAGAGATCCTCGGGATATAACTCTATAATGCTCTATTGGTCTGCAGGACCAAAAAATCCCTTTAGGGATCCCTATTTGACAGTTAAAATCATAACTTTATTTGTAATTTTTACTAACAAACATATATTTGAGAAAAAACAAAGAAAATTGGTTAAAACTCTCAGTGGTAAGGAGTTATGAGACAATAAATAGTAAGCCTGGTTGCCTGGTTTTTGCAACCTTTTATAGCAATGTATTTGTATCTGGCTCAATACAGTGAATATCTCTTGTTGTAAAGTTTGAGGGCCGTTGATATGCAGGACCTACCCTTTATTATGGACTCTTATGAAGTTCATAAGAGTCCATAATAAAGGGTAGGTCCTGCATATCAACGGCCCTCAAACTTTACAACAAGAGATATTCACTGTATTGAGCCAGATACAAATACATTGCTATAAAAGGTTGCAAAAACCAGGCAACCAGGCTTACTATTTATTGTCTCATAACTCCTTACCACTGAGAGTTTTAACCAATTTTCTTTGTTTTTTCTCAAATATATGTTTGTTAGTAAAAATTACAAATAAAGTTATGATTTTAACTGTCAAATAGGGATCTCTAAAGGGATTTTTTGGTCCTGCAGACCAATAGAGCATACGTGATTCAGTTTCGCACCCTTCTGCATCTCTGGATTTGCGGACCCATTAAAGTGAATAGGTCCGCATCCGTGATGCGGAATGCACATGGAAGGGTGCCCATTTATTGCTGATCCGCATATGCGGTCATCAATACGGGAATGGCTGGCCCCTTTCACACAAACGATACGGGTTGGCTCCAGATGCGTTCAGGGTGCATTCAGTGAAACTCGCACCATTTTTCAAGAAAGTTCAGTCAGTTTTGTCTAAGATTGCGTTCAGTTTTTTCTGCGCGGGTGCATGGCGTTTTGATGCATTTTTCATGCACATGATAAAAAACTAAAAGTTTACAAACAATATCTCCTTGCAACCTGGTGGTGAGCGTGGTGACGTCGGCGCAGGTCCTGCTGAATGAAGATAGAAGATTTCTATCTTCATTCAGCAGGACCTGCTCCGACGTCACCACGCTCACCACGTTGTGAGCGCGGTGACGTCACCAAAGGTACTTTTCCTGCCAGGTCCTGAAAGAAGACGAGCCGGGCTGCGCGATCAAGTGGATGAGGTGAATAATTAATTATTTTTTAACCCCTCAAGCCACATGTTACTTAGCATTCTGTATTAAGAATGCTATTATTTTCCCTTATAACCATGTTATAAGGGAAAATAATAAAGTTCGGGTCCCTATCATCTCCTAGCAACCATCCGTGAAAATCGCATTGCATCCGCAATGCTTGCGGATGCAATGCAATTTTCAAGCAGCTCCATTCACTTCTGTGGGGCCTGCGCTACGTGAAAAACGCAGAATATAGAGCATGCTGCGATTTTTATGCAACGCACAAGTGATGCGTGGAAATCACTGATCATGTACACAGCCCCATTGAAGTGAATGGGTCCGGATTCAGTTCGGATGCAATGTGTTCACATCATGCATTGCACCCGCGCGGAAAACTCGCCCGTGTGAAAGGGGCCTAAGACTTTGACACGGCCCCCACAACAGTATGATAGAATGACACTACATGACAGATAGGGTGTGTGTGTGTATGTATATAATATATATAATAGGAAAAGGATGGCATGGCAGCCTAGTCTGGTCTAGATCGTGACTAGCCAAAGGAGCAGGGTTTACACGGGGGGGGGGGGCCCATACAAAAATTTGCTGTGGGGCCCACTCGCCTCTAGTTACGCCCCTGATCTCAGGTGGCATCTGCTGGTGATGCCAGTAACGTTGGAAACCATCAGGACCATCAAGGTTAAATTTTTTCTCATCAGAGAATAAAACTTTCTTCCACCTTTGAATGTCCCATGTTTGGTGCTCTCTAACCCTAACCCCAAACGAGCAGTTCTGTGGCGTTCAAGGAGACGAGGTCTTTGAAGACGTTTTTTGTTTAAAGCCCTTCAGTCTCAGATGCCGTCTGATGGTTATGGGGCTGCAGTCAGCACTAGTAAGGGCCTTAATTTGGGTCGAGGATCGTCCAGTGTCTTGACGGACAGCCAATTGGATCCTCCGGCTCAGTGCTGATGAAATTTTTTGGGATCTTCCACTTGACTTTTTTGTCCTATAACCCTCAGGATCATTTAAGAAACTGTCTTACTGCGTCCCACCTCCGCAGCGATGGCGCGCTGTGAGAGACCCTGCTTATGCTGTTCAACAACCCGACCACGTTCAAAAAGGGAGAGTTTTTTTGCCTTTCCCATCACAACGTGTGACTACCTGACAGAAAATAACAATTAATCCACATCTTTGCACAGATTCCTAAAATTTGGATCAGCTGAAAAACAGCCTGTTTCAGTTTAATCGTTATTTTATGTTTTGTCTCACTCTCATTTCTTCTTGTTGCATGTTGAAGCTCTACTTGGAACCTTGTTAAGATCCAACAATGTAAAATAAGATTTTTTGCCATTTTTCAAGTGATCTTAAACTTTTGATCAGGACTGTAGAATGGGACTTACTATTCCATTCTCCCCCTTTTGGGCAGAAGTGGGCTAGTCCTGCTTCCTACCAAGGGAGGGGTTGCAGGCAGGTGTAACAGTTGATTGTTGAGTTGAAAGTTGGAAGGACATGAGACATGGCACAGTGAGGGAAGCTCCCCTCTCCTGCAGCAGGAGTCTTCCAGGGGAAGCAGCTCATAGAGCACCCGAGACTCCTTGCAGTTTATACACTGAGTATTACGAGGGGGTCAACAGCAAAAGGCACCCCACTCAAAGGTACCATAACTGTTAGAAAGTCCAGTAACCAGACTGAAGCCAGTAACCAGACTGAAGACCAGCAGAGAGTGAAAGCAAGTTATCCAAATTTGCCTGCTAGTTTACCCCAAAGTCTGGATACAAGTTTATTCAAGTAGAACTGTTGAACTTTATCATGTCTGGACTTGACTTATTCTCCACCTCCTACAGCTTTCCCCTTTAATGCTATGGAGCCTAACTCTGGGGAGCGATGATCTCCAGGTAGGAGCACGTGACACACAAACTATTAGGGCCACAATACACCACTCGGCATTCTTAAAATAACCTGGGACATGGTCAGCCCTGGGGTTTGCATGCTGCATATGGCAATATCATTGGGGCACCATTTGGCAGTATTATCTAAGTACTTTAGGCTTACTGAAAATGGTGGCTCCTGCTGGTAGTTTGCATCATTGGCAGAAGACCAGCTATTGACTATTCTCCTTCTATTGCAAATAATTCCAGAAATAGACAGGGGGAGGTTGGCACTGCATATTGTGGTATTATTGCCCTCGTTGGAGGTATTATTTCAGCACGTTAGAAAAAAATCTAAAGTCGTGACACCTGCTTATGTTTGGCACCTTTGGCAAAGAACAAGAGGTGACCACCTGCTTTCCTCAACATTGTAGATACTGCCAGACATAGAAAGAAGGGATCGAGGTATTATTTGCCCTCTCTTTATGGGCAGCACATGGCGGTATTATTATGACTTATGTTTGTCGAGTAACTTTTACTATTGCACATTATTATTGGACCATAAAAATGTTATAAAAGATATAAGAATACTATTTAATAATTTCTCCTGTACCCAGATTCCTCTACCAATACAAAATTTATAAAGTCTGACGTGTGATAGAACCGTAGAAATGGCTAAAACTCACTATGAAAACTTGATAATAAATAATAAATCCATAATTAACAATTACAACATCATTAAAAGTCAGGAGGAAGTCCTTCAGGAGGACACGTCGAGGTCTTCAGGGGCCTAATGAGCTGCAATTAAAATAGTCGAAATTTGTTTTAAAGCTTCTTGGGTTCCTCTAATTAGAGGTTGGAGATGATTAAAGGACGACTCGTATATCCTCCACAAGTTTTATTTTGAAGATTTTCATAATTTTTTGAGAATTTTCAGAATTTTATTGCATATAATAATCTAACATGGAAAATGAGAATCATTTGGACTGGTTTATGGGTTGTGACTGGGATAATAAAGGCGCCTTCACACTCGGAAGATTTTGTTGGAGAAATTTTCAGTTCTAATCACCTGAATAAAAATGATTTACAGAAAATTTCTGCAACAAAATCTGCAACGTCTGAAGGCCGCCTAAGGGGTGGGTGTAGGGTGGGGCATACAGATGAAGATTAATTCACAAGACCACACCCCCTTATCCCTAAACCACGCCCATTTCATACAAAGCCCTGCACCCTTCTATACAATGCCCCGCCTCCTCTCATCCGTTATCCCACCCTCTTAATGCACTTGGGGCACTGGGGCTGGGGGCCATATACAGTTAAACTACCGCACATAGAGGACTGCTGTCCAAAAGTATATAGTGTTACTTGGAGTGTTCCTTTAATAGTCCAGTCGCTGTATGTGTGTGTGTATTTGTATGTATGTGGGATGTGTGTGGTGTGTGCGGGTGTATGAGGTATGTGTTTGGGTTTACTGTATAGGGTGTGTATGGGCTGCATTCACATGCTCAGTCCTATAGACTTTTGCAGTGTCTGTACAGTTCGCCCTTCTCTCTATTCTTCTTTGTATCTCGTTATGCAGCCGCCATTACTGAAGAAATGCAATTACTTCTATTTTCTAAGATGAGCTTTAATTTCCTGTTGTCATCCTGTAATTGTCGGCTGCACTTGTGCTCCCGGTTCGTGTGTCTGCTTTATTTGGAGTGGGAAGGGAGGGAATTTTCGTGATGATTTCAATAAAACTTTGATGAAAGGTTTTTTAGTTTTATATTGATTTTTTATAGATTTTTTTTGCAGTCCTTACCATTGTTTTATGCAGTCCTCAACATTGGTTCTTGCTGTCCTCCCCATTGGTTCTTGTAGTCCTCACCATTGGTTCTTGTAGTCCTCACCATTGGTTCTTGTAGTCCTCACCATTGGTTCTTGCAGTCCTCGCCATTGGTTCTTGCAGTCCTCACCATTGGTTCTTGCAGTCCTCGCCATTGGTTCTTGCAGTCCTCGCCACTGGTTCTTGCAGTCCTCGCCATTGGTTCTTGTAGTCCTCACCATTGGTTCTTTCAGTCCTCGCCATTGGTTCTTGCAGTCCTCTCCACTGGTTCTTGCAGTCCTTGCCATTGGTTCTTGTAGTCCTCACCACTGGTTCTTGTGGTCCTCACCATTGGTTCTTGTGGTCCTCACCATTGGTTCTTGTAGTCCTCAACATTGGTTCTTGCAGTCCTCGCCATTGGTTCTTGTAGTCCTCACCATTGGTTCTTGTAGTCCTCACCTTTGGTTCTTGTAGGCCTCGCCATTGGTTCTTGTAGTCCTCACCATTGGTTCTTGTAGTCCGCGCCACTGGTTCTTTCAGTCTTCGCCATTGGTTCTTGCAGTCCTCGCCACTGGTTCTTGCAGTCCTTGCCATTGGTTCTTGTAGTCCTCGCCATTGGTTCTTGTAGTCCTCACCATTGGTTCTTGTGGTCCTCACCATTGGTTCTTGCAGTCCTCGCCACTGATTCTTGCAGTTCTCATCACTAGAGATGAGCGAATAAACTTCGGATAAAACATCCGAAGTTGATTCGCATAAAACTTTCTTTCAATATTGTACGGAACGACCGCTCTGTACACTATTAAAATGTATTGGCTCTGATGAGCTGAATTTATTACTTCGCAAAGTCTCTCAAGACTTTACATAATAACTTCAGAAATTGATTTATACTGTAAAAAACTATTTCCCGAACTTGAGTCTTGCAGTACTCACCACTGGTTCTTGCAGTCCTCACCACTGGTCCTTGCAGTCCTCACCACTGGTCCTGGTCTTCAGGGGTAAGGAGTGGTCAGCTGGAGCCCAATGCTGAATTGTGGATTTTCTGATTTTGAGTTTCGGAGGGGACTGTAGAGAAAAGAGCAGAAACTTCTTTCTCCTTCTAAAGAGACGTTGTTTTGTTCTGCGGCTGATTCACAAGAACAATATTTTCTCTATTTGCAGCATTTTGTCACGGACGCGGCGGCCGGTTAAAGAGAATGCCATCGTCTGAGTTATTAGGCCGGACAAGCGCGCATTTCTGACAGCCTTTAGTTTGATATAATGCATATTGGAAGAAGAAGGACACGATGAATCTTCTCCCACAGGTGCCGGAGTGCCTTTGTTTTTACTTATTTATAGCTGTGATGTGAAGCTGCGTGCCGTGTAGATCTGACTCCTGGGCTCCTGGACACGACAATGGCCTCCTCTGCATCGCCCACTGGACCGTAACAGTTAAAGGGGATGTGTCATCTGAAAATGACCTATTGTTTAAATCATGTTTTATGTCAAACATATTTTTTTTTGAATTTTTGATAATTTATTTTACATTATTTTATGTCACTATATTTTAAAAAATGTGTAGTACCCCAGCCTGGAGGTACTACTATTGTAAATAGCTTGCAGTGTAATTCAATGTAATATAATTTCATGCTATACACTTACCTGCACCAGCAGATGGGGTACGGTTGGCAGTAGTTGGCAAAAGGAATGAGACTTACCATCCCATTCCTCCCCTCTTGGTAGGATTGGGCTGGGTCGACTTGCTGCCAAGGTAGGGGCAGAGCTAGTTAGAGGAGAGTGTGGAAGAGAGTGAGGATCTTGCGATCCAGCTCCCACTCCTCCGGGCCATGAGGACCTCAGAGTCAGCTCATCTGGAAAGACCACTACTATAGAGAGCCTGCAGGGTCAAGCAGTCAAGCTATACAGACTCCACTGCAAGGTGAGGGGAAGCATGTTAAGACACCACCACCACGGTTCAAGATAGACATAGCTAGAAGCATTCATCATACAATTGACACCTACAGCCATAGGGAAGGGAATCAGAAGAAAGACATTGTCAGCTAGAAAACTTCTGAATGTCATCTTCTGCCATATTGCCAGCCACCATACCTTATTATCTGGGACGAAAGATTGCACTTATATATATATATATATATATATATATATTTATATACACTCACCTAAAGAATTATTAGGAGCACCTGTTCTATTTCTCATTAATGCGATTATCTAGTCAACCAATCAAATGGCAGTTGCTTCGATGCCTGTCGGGTTGTGGTCCTGGTCAAGACAATCTCCTGAACTCCAAACTGAATGTCAGAATGGGAAAGAAAGGTGATTTAAGCAATTTTGAGCGTGGCATGGTTGTTGGCGCCAGACGGGCCGGTCTGAGTATTTCACAATCTGCTCAGTTACTGGGATTTTCACGAACAACCATTTCTAGGGTTTACAAAGAATGGTGTGAAAAGAGAAAAACCTCCAGTATGCGGCCGTCCTGTGGGCGAAAATGCCTTGTAGATGCTGGAGGTCAGAGGAGAATGGGCCGACTGATTCAAGCTGATAGAAGAGCAACGTTGACTGAAATAACCACTCGTTACAACCGAGGTCTGCAGCAAAGCATTTGTGAAGCCACAACACGCACAACCTTGGGGCGGATGGGCTGCAACAGCAGAAGACCCCACCGGGTACCACTCATCTCCACTACAAATAGGAAAAAGAGGCTACAATTTGCACGAGCTCACCAAAATTGGACTGTTGAAGACTGGAAAAATGTTGCCTGGTCTGATGAGTCTCGATTTCTGTTGAGACATTCAAATGGTAGAGTCCGAATTTGGCGTAAACAGAATGAGAACATGTATCCATCATGCCTTGTTACCACTGTGCAGGCTGGTGGTGGTGGTGTAATGGTGTGGGGGAAGTTTTCTGGGCACACTTTAGGCCCCTTAGCGCCAATTGGCCATCGTTTAAATGCCACGGGCTACCGGAGCATTGTTTCTGACCATGTCCATCCCTTCATGACCACCATGTACCCATCCTCTGATGGCTACTTCCAGCAGGATAATGCACCATGTCACAAAGCTCCAATCATTTCAAATTGGTTTCTTGAACATGACAATGAGTTCACTGTACTAAAATGGCCCCACAGTCACCAGATCTCAACCCAATAGAGCATCTTTGGGATGTGGTGGAACGGGAGCTTCGTGCCCTGGATGTGCATCCCTCAAATCTCCATCAACTGCAAGATGCTATCCTATCAATATGGGCCAACATTTCTAAAGATGCTATCAGCACCTTGTGGAATCAATGCCACGTAGAATTAAGGCAGTTCTGAAGGCAAAAGGGGGTCCAACACCGTATTAGTATGGTGGTCCTAATAATTCTTTAGGCGAGTGTATATACACAGTATATATATATTGACAAATGTAAAAAAAAAAATTCTAAAACAAATATGTTTACCATAAAAATGTAATTTAAAGGAGTATTTCGGTAAGTAAAAGTTATTCCCTATCCACAGGTTGATGGGAGTGCTACCACTGCGACCCCCACTGATAACGAGAACAGAGTCCCTATATCCCGTGCAGGCCCCCTGCTGCTCCCCTGAAATGACCGGCAACTCCATTTATATATATGGAAGTTCCGGAGATAGCCAAGCGCTCTACTCTTCTATCTCTGAATCTCCCATAGAAACGAGCGCTCCTTTGCTTCTCTATCCATGCATCCTGGCTCAGCAAAGGTTTTGAACTACTGGAGCAGAACTAGTAGATGCTGCCCCCCACCCCCTAAGAATTTACCAGATCCACATGAAAGTTGCATAGTCGTGGTAAAAAATACAACTTAAAAGAAAACAAAAGGGTCCAGTCATATCAGTAGAAAATGCAGGACAGGCACACGGGAGGCCAAATTGATTTCAGACCACAAATAAGAGTTCCAAATTTTACAGAATTCATGAAAACCACTAAATACAGCCCCCAGACCAGACTTCTATATTAATTCAGCCCCCAGACCAGACTTCTATATTAATACAGCCCCCAGACCAGACTTCTATATTAATTCAGCCCCCAGACCAGACTTCTATATTAATTCAGCCCCCAGACCAGACTTCTATATTAATTCAGCCCCCAGACCAGACTTCTATATTAATTCAGCCCCCAGACCAGACTTCTATGTTAATTCAGCCCCCAGACCAGACTTCTATATTAATTCAGCTCCTCCTGGGCCCCAATATAAAATATGTTATAGGGCCCTTCACCTATCATATGTTATTTATAAGACTATTGCCTTCTAATGTGACAGAGGGGTCTCTCCTACCTCTACCCCCTGTGTCGCTACGCCCCTGGATTTTGGGACACATGACTGCTGTTGAAAGACCGTACATTCTTTGTTTCGGCAGAATGTCCCAATTATCTATCACTTGTGCTTGGCTTTCATTTATTGTGATTTATGTGGGTGTCACCAGTAACCGTCCTGTGCTGTATCTCCGGTATCCACCCCCCGGCCGCGCAGTAATAAGCGTCACATCCCACTGATCCAACTAAAAGGCATTTGGGACCTCTGTGATCAATCATAAGAGGCCCGGGGCCAAGATCACCACTGGTGGCGGGGGAGCCGGGGTATCTCCTCTGTGCTCAGCGCACGGCAAAGTCCTGGAACGTTCTATCTTTTCGTCTTTTTGCTGGGGGGCCTCCTGTAACTCGAGATCTTCCAGTGAACACGGAATGGGGAATTTAACCCCTTCTCTGCCTTCTACAGTGAATTTCTGGATGAAAGCACTTGGGATGATTTATTATTTGTATGATAATCTAGAATTAGGAATTTCTTATTCTAAGATGTTATGATGAAAAGCCCTTCCCATATACAATGAAACTCCTTTAACCTGGCATCCAATAATCTAGATATTTGTTGCATTTTGTGCGATAATCCAGGATTTCTCTGAACCGAGCAGAGGGAATCAATTAGAAGGGTTCCTCCCATCTGGACATTAAGATATGGTGCGGGCCCCACCTCTGGGACTTCACATATCTAAAGAATGGGGCCCCCGCCTTGTGGCCGCTGCAACAGGAGAAATGGCTTCCCATGTACAGCTCTCTTGATTCACTCCTATGGGAGTTCTGAACCTTACTGACTATTTTTGGAGCTCAAATAGATGTGAATGGATAGTCACCTCTCCATTCATATTGGCCTCAAGATGAGGGTCTGTTCTTGGAATGGGTGGGAGTCCTTGAACATTTCAATACATCCTGTACATTAGTCAGCATGATGAAGCCCCCCCCCAAGATGCCCATGGGTAACCCATACAAACAAGCCACAAAAATAGCTATGTTTGCAGCTAAAAGTGGCTGAGGAAACAGAAACGCACCAGAAAGGGGAGTAAATGACCTGGTCTTGAATTGGTTACTAAGGAAATTTGGTTATTTCGAGGAATTTATTGCAACTGATGATTTAGCATCGATTTTATGCAATCTCATCGAGGTCTCCTTACTGCAAACGGCAGAGGGGAGAAAAGTTGAAGGTCATGGATGCCTGAGGGGTTTGTCCGTGGCTTCAGAATAATGAGCTGTGAAATCTACAAGAACAAGTATTTTACCTACAAATATTATATTCCAAACGTCATCCATCGAAATGGATGAAGAAGCTCAATGCGGCATGGATTACGCTGGAGCCAGGAGGTTGTCAATGCAGTGGTTGGGTTTTGTGTGGCCCTAACCCTATGCGGGGTCCTCTGGACACCAAAGAAATGTCACCACATGTTGCTGCTCTCTGGAAGGGATGGTAAGGTGTGGTGCACCCCAATGGGAAATAAGTCCAGAGAGTCAGGGTCTGCATTAACCAGGGTGCTTCTTTACTGGAGGAACTCAAGTGAAAAACAATACAGACGAGGCATAGGACTGGCTTCTCCAAAAGAAGGTTTTGTGCTGAGGAAAGCCTCTATCTCTCTCAGAAGGCTTGCTCCCTGGCCAAAGGATGGTGGCACAGGGTCTGTGGCTCCGTTGTCCATCTGGCTCCCTGGCTACAGGGCTGGTGACTCAGAATCTGTGGCAGAGTATCCCTGTCTCAGCATCTTCTGGTGCCTTATGTGGTCTGGAAGAGTCTCTCCTTATAAGCATTGGTCCCTGTCTGTAAACAACTAGGGGCTCTGACTTCTTATATACAGTTTCTAGTTGAACAAAAACCTTCTAGTGGGAGGGGTGGAGTGGAGAAGCACAGCTTAAACAGAAACAATGTTACAATTTTAGTCTATCAAAGACTTGTATAGCGCTCCAATGCAAGTCTATGGGAATGAATAAGCAGCACAGCACTAATCCAGCCTGTCAAAAGGTCAGTGTGTCTGGTTTTTCCCACCAAAACTTTTCAGGGGTAGAAAGTCATAAAGTGTCTCAGTATTATCTGGCTTTGCATTAACCCTTTCCACAATGCAGTGTAGCTACAGTGTAATAACTGCAAATGAACAGGGTATATTACAATAAACATATAAAATGCAGTTCAACAATATGTAACAGTAGAAGTGCACACAACAACATAAATCACAGTGCAAGTTAACCCTTAAAAGTGCAATAAAGTAGTGAGTTGATGGGTTTGTATAGTAGCAATAAGGGCAAATGTCCACAAAGGTCCATAGTCTGAAGTACCCTTGCTCCAGGGCACTACATAAACCCTTTCGTGGATGAGGCTGGAGAGACCACGAGTTAGATACTAGGCCCATACAGGTGAGGGGATGACCCAAAGTGCATCCAAAAAATAGCACTTGAATGCTGCCTATGACAACGCCTTTTACTTCCAGTAGGTACGGATCTGTCCTGGTCACGTGAGGATACACAGGTGCACAGCGTGTTAAAGTACAGGACGGAAGTGTCGAATAACAAATCTACAACTGCGGTGGAATTCTTCTGGCACAGAAATTGACCTTCGGTGCAGAAATTTAATTTGTGGCATTGATTTCTGCTGCAGATTTTCATCTGGGATTGCATCCCTTTCAATGTGGTGGGAATCAGAGAAATGTGCTGCCTGTGGATGCGGCAGAAATACGCTGTCACTTTGTCCACCCAGCAGGGGGTGCTGTGTCAGTGTCATTGAGGAGCGGAGGGCCATGGAGCTGGATTCTGAGCCGAGCGTTGTCCAGGTACTTCCAGTCTCCGATTTCAGCATCCTGAAGTAATGACATTTTGTGAAGCTAATGACTTTCACAGCCTGAAATGTAATGGGTGTTTTGGCCATTATTTAATTTCATTCCCCTCGTCCACCGCTCTTGAAAAGGATTCCGATGTGATGGACTAATGAAGAACGGTAAATGGTTCATAGAGAAATTACACGGGCCCGGTAATGTCATCAGATGCACACCGGTAATGGAATCAGAACACAATGGGCACATTGAGAGGAATTCGCCGCTAACAAGGGCAGGTTTTGGTGACTAGACATTATCTTTTGCTTTATCCACCTCAGTCATCTGGTGACAAGCAGTTGGCTAGCATTTCCTATACCCCGGGTGAAGATTGAGTTTGCTGTCCTAGTCCTGAATCAAAATACCCTAGCCAAGGCAGAGTGACTCGGCATCCATGTGCAGCATGTCTGTGTGTGTCTCTCTGCACCTCCTCCCTCTACCTCTCCATAGATGTCTATGTGCAGCATGTCTGTGTGTGTCTCTCTGCACTTCCTCCCTCTACCTCTCCATAGACGTCTATGGGAAGCATGCCTGTGTGTGTCTCTCCGCACTTCCTCCCTCTACCTCTCCATAGACGTCTATGTGCAGCATGTCTGTGTGTGTGTCTCTGCACCTCCTCCCTCTACCTCTCCATAGATGTCTATGTGCAGCATGTCTGTGTGTGTGTCTCTGCACTTCCTCCCTATACCTCTCCATAGATGTCTATGTGCAGCATGTCTGTGTGTGTGTCTCTGCACTTCCTCCCTCTACCTCTCCATAGACGTCTATGGGAAGCATGCCTGTGTGTGTCTCTCTGCACCTCCTCCCTCTACCTCTCCATAGACGTCTATGGGAAGCATGTCTGTGTGTATCTCTCTGCACCTCCTCCCTCTACCTCTCCATAGATGTCTATGTGCAGCATGTCTGTGTGTGTGTCTCTGCACTTCCTCCCTCTACCTCTCCATAGACGTCTATGGGAAGCATGCCTGTGTGTGTCTCTCTGCACCTCCTCCCTCTACCTCTCCATAGACGTCTATGTGCAGCATGTCTGTGTGTGTGTCTCTGCACCTCCTCCCTCTACCTCTCCATAGATGTCTATGTGCAGCATGTCTGTGTGTGTGTCTCTGCACTTCCTCCCTATACCTCTCCATAGATGTCTATGTGCAGCATGTCTGTGTGTGTGTCTCTGCACTTCCTCCCTCTACCTCTCCATAGACGTCTATGGGAAGCATGCCTGTGTGTGTCTCTCTGCACCTCCTCCCTCTACCTCTCCATAGACGTCTATGGGAAGCATGCCTGTGTGTGTCTCTCTGCACCTCCTCCCTCTACCTCTCCATAGACGTCTATGGGAAGCATGTCTGTGTGTGTCTCTCTGCACCTCCTCCCTCTACCTCTCCATAGACGTCTATGTGCAGCATGTCTGTGTGTGTCTCTCTGCACTTCCTCCCTCTACCTCTCCATAGACGTCTATGGGAAGCATGTCTGTGTGTGTCTCTCTGCACTTCCTCCCTCTACCTCTCCATAGACGTCTATGGGAAGCATGTCTGTGTGTCTCTCTGCACCTCCTCCCTCTACCTCTCCATAGATGTCTATGTGCAGCATGTCTGTGTGTGTCTCTCTGCACCTCCTTCCTCTACCTCTCCATAGACGTCTATGGGAAGCATGTCTGTGTGTGTCTCTCTGCACTTCCTCCCTCTACCTCTCCATAGACGTCTATGGGAAGCATGCCTGTGTGTGTCTCTCTGCACTTCCTCCCTCTACCTCTCCATAGATGTCTATAGGAAGCATGTCTGTGTGTGTCTCTCTGCACTTCCTCCCTCTACCTCTCCATAGACGTCTATGTGCAGCATGTCTGTGTGTGTCTCTCTGCACCTCCTTCCTCTACCTCTCCATAGACGTCTATGGGAAGCATGTCTGTGTGTGTCTCTCTGCACTTCCTCCCTCTACCTCTCCATAGACGTCTATGTGCAGCATGTCTGTGTGTGTCTCTCTGCACCTCCTTCCTCTACCTCTCCATAGACGTCTATATGAAGCATGTCTGTGTGTGTCTCTCCGCACTTCCTCCCTCTACCTCTCCATAGACGTCTATGGGAAGCATGCCTGTGTGTGTCTCTCCGCACTTCCTCCCTCTACCTCTCCATAGACGTCTATGGGAAGCATGTCTGTGTGTGTCTCTGCACCTCCTCCCTCTACCTCTCCATAGACGTCTATGGGAAGCATGTCTGTGTGTGTCTCTGCACTTCCTCCCTCCACCTCTCCATAGATGTCTATGTGCAGCATGTCTGTGTGTGTCTCTCTGCACTTCCTCCCTCTACCTCTCCATAGACGTCTATGGGAAGCATGCCTGTGTGTGTCTCTGCACCTCCTCCCTCTACCTCTCCATAGACGTCTATGGGAAGCATGTCTGTGTGTGTCTCTGCACTTCCTCCCTCCACCTCTCCATAGATGTCTATGTGCAGCATGTCTGTGTGTGTCTCTCTGCACTTCCTCCCTCTACCTCTCCATAGACGTCTATGGGAAGCATGTCTGTGTGTGTCTCTCTGCACTTCCTCCCTCTACCTCTCCATAGACGTCTATGGGAAGCATGTCTGTGTGTGTCTCTCTGCACTTCTTCTCTCCTCCTACCCTTTCCCACTCCATAGAATTCTATGGGAAGCATGTCTGTGTGTGTCTCTGCACCTCCTCCCTCTACATCTCCATAGACGTCTATGGGAAGCATGTCTGTGTGTGTCTCTCTGCACTTCCTCCCTCTACCTCTCCATAGACGTCTATGTGCAGCATGT
Organism: Bufo gargarizans; assembly: GCF_014858855.1. NCBI lineage: Eukaryota > Metazoa > Chordata > Amphibia > Anura > Bufonidae > Bufo > Bufo gargarizans. The sequence goes on along the minus strand of NW_025334501.1, from coordinate 95,650 downwards.
CTGTGTGTGTCTCTCTGCACTTCCTCCCTCTACCTCTCCATAGACGTCTATGGGAAGCATGTCTGTGTGTCTCTCTGCACTTCCTCCCTCTACCTCTCCATAGACGTCTATGTGCAGCATGTCTGTGTGTGTGTCTCTGCACTTCCTCCCTCTACCTCTCCATAGACGTCTATGTGCAGCATGTCTGTGTGTGTCTCTCTGCACTTCTTCTCTCCTCCTACCCTTTCCCACTCCATAGAATTCTATGGGAAGCATGTCTGTGTGTGTCTCTCTGCACTTCTTCTCTCCTCCTACCCTTTCCCACTCCATAGAATTCTATGGGAAGCATGTCTGTGTGTGTCTCTCTGCACCTCCTCCCTCTACCTCTCCATAGACGTCTATGGGAAGCATGCCTGTGTGTGTCTCTCTGCACTTCTTCTCTCCTCCTACCCTTTCCCACTCCATAGAATTCTATGGGAAGCATGTCTGTGTGTGTCTCTCTGCACTTCTTCTCTCCTCCTACCCTTTCCCACTCCATAGAATTCTATGGGAAGCATGTCTGTGTGTGTCTCTCTGCACCTCCTCCCTCTACCTCTCCATAGACGTCTATGGGAAGCATGCCTGTGTGTGTCTCTCTGCACCTCCTCCCTCTACCTCTCCATAGACGTCTATGGGAAGCATGTCTGTGTGTGTCTCTCTGCACTTCCTCCCTCTACCTCTCCATAGACATCTATGGGAAGCATGTCTGTGTGTGTCTCTCTGCACTTCTTCTCTCCTCCTACCCTTTCCCACTCCATAGAATTCTATGGGAAGCATGTCTGTGTGTGTCTCTCTGCACCTCCTCCCTCTACCTCTCCATAGACGTCTATGGGAAGCATGTCTGTGTGTGTCTCTCTGCACTTCCTCCCTCTACCTCTCCATAGACGTCTATGGGAAGCATGTCTGTGTGTGTCTCTCTGCACTTCCTCCCTCTACCTCTCCATAGACATCTATGGGAAGCATGTCTGTGTGTGTCTCTCTGCACTTCTTCTCTCCTCCTACCCTTTCCCACTCCATAGAATTCTATGGGAAGCATGTCTGTGTGTGTCTCTCTGCACCTCCTCCCTCTACCTCTCCATAGACGTCTATGGGAAGCATGTCTGTGTGTGTCTCTCTGCACCTCCTCCCTCTACCTCTCCATAGACGTCTATGGGAAGCATGTCTGTGTGTGTCTCTCTGCACCTCCTCCCTCTACCTCTCCATAGACGTCTATGTGCAGCATGTCTGTGTGTCTCTCTGCACTTCCTCCCTCTACCTCTCCATAGACGTCTATGGGAAGCATGTCTGTGTGTGTCTCTCTGCACCTCCTCCCTCTACCTCTCCATAGACGTCTATGGGAAGCATGCCTGTGTGTGTCTCTCTGCACCTCCTCCCTCTACCTCTCCATAGACGTCTATGGGAAGCATGTCTGTGTGTCTCTCTGCACTTCCTCCCTCTACCTCTCCATAAACGTCTATGGGAAGCATGTCTGCGTGTCTCTCTGCACTTCCCCTCCACTCTCTATAGACTTCTTCTGACAACATTTCTGTGTCTCCCTGCACTTCCTCCCCCTTCCATTTGCATAGTATTATATGGTAAGCATGCTTGTGTGTGTCTCTCTGCACTTCTTTGCTCTTCCTCCCCCTCCCCTCTGCATAGACTCCTATGGGAAGCATGTCTGTGTGTATCTCTGCACTTCCTCCCTCTTCCTCACCAAGCCATGTCCCTTTCCCACTAAACCACTTACCCTCACCAAGTGCGGCACAGTGGATTATTATTTTTGCCTCATTTTCTTTGTGTATATTTTAAAAACTTGTTGCAACATTATACCCCAGAAAAGTGCCAAATTGTACGATTTGGTCTAGGTGCAGTCACATTAGGAAACGTGGACCATTCTCTTATTTTGAGATCCAGCAGGAGAGCGGATGGGTGATCCTGAGTCATACACAGAAAAACAGAAAAAATCTCTGCAGAGGGCACTACTTGGCACTTCTCATAGCCCCTCCTCATGACGCTGTGACATTATGGTTTTACCTGTTCACTGGGGGGATTCTGGTACCAGGCTTGAGGCAGATGTGTGGTGACGATCCAGCTGCTGCTGCAGCAAATAGGCAACCATTAAAACTGTGGACAACCTGTGTCCACTGGAGCGCTGTCTCATAGAGAAAGGTTCTGAGTGGGGACCCTTTTCATAGAGGGGATTTAAGCTAGTTCTGGCACTTGACGCTGGGGCAAAAACCCTTTGGCACTTGGAAATTTCCAGCTCCTCAATTACTACTGGTTGCAATGGTGCTTTATGGATCCACTAGTGCAGCAACCTAGGAGCACCAACCAACGGCAGCAACAAATCAAAGTCTTTCTTCCTAATATTTTTACATGTGCTTCTTCAACCCAGTGACCATATATCTATACTATTTGATTGGTTCTCGTTGGAACAACCACCATCTTTTTGGGCATATATGTTTATAGGGCTTGAAAAGGCACGATATTGTTATTCCTCATTTTCTTATGTTCTTCTCCAGTTTTTGCAATCAATAAAACCTGAACCGCTTAACGTACAGACTACATTCCAACTGCTTTTCGAAGCTCTCGATGATGGATTTATCAGTTTTAATAACTTTACATTTAAAAATAAAAAACCAATAGAAATAAATGGCAGAATGTTCGGAGAATCAAATTTTAACGGCTATGGATGATGTTCCAAGCACAGACTAATTCCCACCAGTCTCACCGACACAGCACACACGTACGGCCCCTCTTCTATCTCTCTCTCTCACACACTGTCAGCTCTTTTCAAGCACTATGTATTTCCTCCAGGAAATTCCAATCCAGTTGCTAAACCTAATCCCTTCTATGCACCACACGCGCTTGTGTCGATATGTTGCATGCTGAGATCCTGGAGTAACTAAGTCTAAGGTACTGATGATTGCGTATGAAATCATAATCTCATTGCAAGGACCCTGCTGGGCTGGATGCTTGGCTTTGTCTTATGTCTTCATAAAGTCCTTTTATTCAGCTGGAATGGTCCAGAAATAAATATGTGATGTGATATAGATATTCTGGAGGATTATGACTCATGTGCGGTGTGAATCACAGAATGGAGGTCTGCAGAAATACACCAGAGGTTACTCTGCTTCGCATCGCATCAGAAAATTTTCTTTTCCCAAGAAATAGCACTTTCATATCCAATTTAGGTACTGGATCCCTGTTGTGGTCAGCAAAAGAGGGGGCGTATATTACATATATGAACACATACTCGCTAAATATACACCAAAGAATTGAAAATCAACAACCTGATGACTGGATTTGGGCAAAAAATTCTACGAAGACATTTCTTGTAAATCGGCCATTGATTGAGCACTAATTCTTGGATGACAACCGATGCTAGAGCCTGAATTGTCGTCCAAAAAGCCCACTGGTGGGGAGCATCATATCTAATGCATAGAGAACTACGATTGGTTACTATGATATTCACTATTCAGGGTCTATGTTGTGTGCAGAAACATGCAGCAAATACTTTTGGGATCATAGTTCTGTGTGGTGATTTTGAAGGATAGGAATGTTGTTTAATGCTTCTAAATCAAGTGCTCATCAATGCCAAGTCCTCTGTGACCCAATTCCATATATGAAACTCTTTCATTATCCAATCTTCATCCAAGGAAGGTGCTCCATGACCCAATTATCTTTACCGGAAAATCCTTTATGACCCAATTGTCACCCAAGCAAGGTGATGGCCCAGTAAGTGCTCCATGGGCCAATTCTCATTTATCGAAATTGCTTTATGAGCCAATCCTTATCCAGCGAAGGTGTTCATGGTGCAATTATCATGCAAGGAAAGTCCTACATGACCAATTCTTATCCAAGGGAAGTGCTCCATTGCCCAATTGTCATGCAATAAAGGTCCTTCATGGCTCAATTCTCATCCAAGGAAAGTCCTTTACGGCTGAATTATCATCCAAGGAAGGTGGCCCAATTCTTTGTGACCCATTTCTCATCCACGAAAGTGCACCATGGTCCATATCTCATCCATGGGAAGTGCTCTATGACTGAATTCTCATCCAAGGAAAGTGACCCAATTCTTTGTGACCCAATCCTCATCCATTGAAGGTGCGTCATGACACAATTATAGTTTAAAGAAAGTCCTAGACCCAAAACTCATCCAAGGAAAGTGCTCCATTGCCCAATTTTCATTTAATGAAGGTACTTCATGGCCCAATTCTTATCCAAGGAAATTCCTTTATGACCGAATTAACATCCAAAGCAATGCACCTGGCCCAATTCTCATCCATGGGGAGTGCTCTATGAAACACCTCTCATCCAGTGAAGGTGACCCAATTCTTTGTGATCCAATTCTCATTCAAGGAAGGTCCTCCATGATTCAATTATTATCCATGGAAAGTCCTCCAGGACCCAATTCTCAGCTGCTTTATTCAGTCCTTAGTTATTTTGTGGGACACAATGCCATTTGTACTGTGACGGTTAAGTCACAGAGCTAAAAGTGACTGTCTCTCTCCTTAGGCCACGTCTATCATATTTTTTTTATCGAACTAACATGAGAAATGGGATTCATGGCCCTCTTATTACCGAGAAACGTTTTCTTCAGGAATGTGCTTCCTCTTGATGAAAGACTCTCCTGTCTCTTTCACTTCCTCAGTCATAGGAGTAATTGGGGAACATTTATTATTCATGTGGCGCCAGAATTATGGTGTAAAATGCACCAAAAATAATGGCGTTTTGGTTTTATTACCAAATATATCAACTGCTTTCTTATTTTTTGCCAGAAAGAATGAAACATGCCAGAAAAGTGTTTTGAATGTCAACTTATGTTTGGCTTGAAGGGGGCAAAATGTAGAGCTAGATTAAGCACGGCAGATAGGCAAATAGGCCTTAAGAGGAGTTGCATGTTCAAAATCGGTTGAGATGCGTTGTTGCAAATACAATTAAATGACGCATTTTAACACTTCGGCGTAAAATTGTTGCATTTGTTTATAAAAGATGGATTGATGGATTCTTAGCCTACAATTACAAAAGAAACATTAAATAAATGAAACTATTCGCTACTTTTGATTCGTGATGTAAGGATTTTTCTGGTGTAAAAGGCTCCATTATTGATAAATGTCCTTTAGTGTCCTTCAGAAATAAGGTGAATGAGGATCTTAGAATCTGGTGGATGAATAAATTCAAGCATCTGTCACCTAAATCCTGGAAAACTCAACCTATTCCTGCATTTCCCTAAATAATTCATGAGAATTATCACAACAGACAACTTGTCTCTGATTTGTATTTTATATGAATGTTGATTCTTTGTAACATTATGGCTGACTTCTTAAAGGGGTTGTCCAGGATTTAGATATTTTTGGCCTATCCTTAAGGTAGGCCAAACATATCAAAATCCAACATGCCGCACCCCAAACAGCTGTTCCAGAGTAGCTGGAAATAGGGTCCAGAACTGCACATCTCCATCCCTTGTGTTGTAGATGGAACTGGTTACCATTCACTTCAACTGGAGCAGTGCTGCTTTAACAGCTCATTCCACTAGACAATGTGAAGTTCAGACGCAGGAACTACTCTAGAAGCACTGATCATCGTGCATGCAGATATTGATTGTCTATCCTGAAGGTATTTATTTTAACTAATATAATATTATTATCAGTTCAGTGCCAATCTCTGACATTAAGTAGCACTGTTTCCTTGCACTAAAAACTGCACTGTCTGCACAGGGCTCCCATTCTCAATATGGCCTCCGATGGAGGGGCACGTTGCCAGACCTGTCCATCAACCTCCTCCATTGGAAATCAATGCATATAGGAAATTAGCGCATGAGCAGTCTGAAGAGACTGAAGAATGGTACTGTTTACATACCCCTCCATCAGTGGCCATATTGAGAATAGGGAGAGTAGAGAACACCTTGCAGACGGTGCAGCCAGCACTGTAGAAGAGAATGGCGCTGAACAGGTAAAATATTGTATCAGTAAATGGCATAAATGGCTGCTGGAAAGACATTCGTTACAATAAGTCTAAATTGGCAACCCTTTGCATATCCCCCATACAGGAATCTTCCTGGAAGACCTGAGAGATCCATGCATTACATGAGCATCTCATTAATTTTAGCGAGAACAGTGTAATACTTTATTTCACCTGTGGAGGTGCTGCAGGGAAATGAAACACTTGCTTCCCACAGATAGTAACATAGTTTATAAGGCTAAAATGTTGATCCAGAAGAAGGCAAAAAAAAAAAAACAACCTGTGAGGTAGAAGCCAGTTTCAGGTGAGATGTCCAGTTTATCATTGGTGAACCATTCTAAAGCAAAGGATTGTCCAAAGCAGACCTACCTTTTATCCTGGCTTGTCCCATGATTCCTAATTGCTTTCTCTCTTCCAGATTATGTTACTTTACTGAGGTTAAAATAGAAACATACTAAAAGCTAGACCAAGACCAAGCTCTTACATTCCATTTTATTCCAAAGCATTAGAATTTCCGGAGCATAAACTCGTTGGTCTCCTCTGCAACGCTGCCAAGTATTTGAGTGCACGCTTCACAAATCAGCAAGCAGCATGATCCCTCGAAGAAAGAAGAGACCATTCGGTCAGAGGAGCTTATATACTGCATCGTGACAAAGTTATGTCAATGCTGTGATCCAGATGAAGAGTTTTTCTCTTCTGTCCCAATGAACCAACACAATATACCAGTTCGCAAGTATTGAAATCCTTAAATAACCTTCCTGTCCTAAGACACTGGCCAAAAAAATGTACTCACTAAAAGGTTGACTCAACGTTGTCCTTGCCTTTATCCAAGATAATGCAGAAAGCCATTGAGTCAAGAGGCTAAAGCTGAATGGTGGCTTTTGGGGTGATCGACCATCTACACCTATTATAAAGGTGTGCAATAATAATGATAGCGCTAGGAACAATGGTTTGCAACCTATGGCTCACCAACAGTAGTTGTCCAACTACAACCCCACCATGTCTTATCCACACCGTGGGCTTGAGGATGCTGCCACGCAACAACCCATTCGTGGCAGGTGGGCACAGTAGAGATTTTATATTAATGAAGTTATCTAAAGCTGGCCATGCCCATTACATCAGACCATCTAATGTGTGTGGGGTCTCCTGACTCCCAATGTCAAGGGAGATAAGGATCAGGCATGTTAGATTTAATCTGCCTGATCCTTTTGTTCTCAGGGAAATAAGCAGCTGCCAGAGTTGTCACTGAATGTATTGACCAGGTCTATGTATGGAAGGATCAGGAGAGAGAGCTGTCTCAGTTACCTCATCTATATGGCCAGCCTATGTTATATGAAATCTCCCCTGTACCCCTAAATGTGACAAAATAATAAAGGAACATATATTCACGGTAGACCCCTGAAGTTTCCTGTGCTGCCGTTCTGCTCCTCACCTCCAATCACTGGCCTCAGCATTATGCAGCCCACCAGAAGACCAGAGGACAAAGGCTTTGATGCCATGGTGGGCCTCAGGTGAGTATCTGCAAAGGCATTTCCAAATGAGATTTTTCTCTGAGAGCTGGAAATAATCACCTGCCACTAGGATCTATTTGTTTGATTCAAACCTATTAGACCTTATTGATGATATAGTGTTTGGGCCCCAAAAAGAATTTCCGCTGATGGGTTCAAGGAAGTCTGGCACTGTGCAGCTATCTGGTGCCGTAACTTAACCCACCCATTGTTTGTCCCCGTACATCACTGATCATTGCTATATGACTGGCAAAGACCTTCCTCATTCCCGGTCAGTGCCCGCTCTACCGGCTTCTAGATTTTGCTTTCAAAACCAATATATTGATTCTAATATGCATAACAGAAAAATCCCCAAAATGTTCTGCCTTTGGCCCTTCCTCTATGGATGTGTACTCCATCAGAGCATCTTAGATGAATTAGCTTCCTTCTATGACGTTTGATGCAAATTCCATGTCCTTTGCGAGTGGCATCAAGGAACGCTGTCTATCTGAAGGCGCTGGAGGCTGTTTGATAACCGCCAAAGATGCATGGCGACTCCGTCTTTGTGATAGCGGCTATTAAGCTTGTGGCGGGTTTATTGCTTGATATACAGCCAGTTTGATTAACCTCACGCACTTGAATGCTTTATGATACAAAAAGCTGGGCAAATAATGAAAGTTTGATTTAAACAATGGAAAAATCTACGGCAAGTATTTGGGTCGCGAATATTCCCAGAAGAGATAATGGCATCATATATTCTTATCTAAAAACTGCCTTTTATTGTTAATAAAGCGTATCCTGATATAATAAAGGACGTTTCCCAATGTGTTATTTATTATCTGCATTGCACAGAATAATCTTACCACAGGACGGCTCATGTAAGGACGGGATCTTGAGTTGGCCATGCTTTGATGAATACGTTGGCATTGCAAGGCTGAGATTGTTTGAAGGGTAAATTCATTTTGTTTGAGGTCAGGACTTAGAGGCTCCTTTAGGTTCCATAAAATGTCCACAATGTCTTACTCTCACCTGAAGTCATGCTCATATGGGTTCAATGGGTTGAGGAGGTTCTGTTTAGCCGACCTAGTACTTGTGTGAACCATCGGGCCGGAGAATGAGGCATGCCCCTACATGACTATGAGTGGTACAATGGAGACAACGTTTAGGAAAATGGCACAGACACAGTTCGGTGTAGCAATGCAATCAGTTTTACTGAAGAGCAGGTCAACACAGTGGCCAAGTCAGAAGCACTGGCCGCTTCTAGGAATGCAACAATTCTTCTCACGTTGCAGTCCTACTAAGGCTTATATCAGATGGGTAGATCTCTTCAAGCATTCCTGGCAATTGCCTGCTCGCTAGCAGAAGAGACTGCTGCTCTTACATGCAGTGATCTCCACCTCAGTCTAGGGAGGAGCGGTTGCTAATGCCATCGCTTTTCACCATACTGAGTCACAGATCGCGATCAGACAGAAACAATAACTTTTCAATCTGCTGAAAGACTCCAATTGCCCGATGAAAGAGTAATCGGCGGCAGAATTACACTGCCATATCGTTGCTAACGACCATTCATACTAATGATTGTTAGCGATGATCTGAACGATTATTTACCTGTATGATATGAGCTTTCAGCAGTGGTGGTTCCCATGTGGTGCAGATTCAAAGCTTGCACTTCTTCCCCATTAAGGGGTATGTGACTACCTGGTTTACGTTGTAAAGCCTCCTCAAGACCTGCTGAGCTTGTGACAGTATCATTCAGAGTCCTCCTAGAGTCCTCCACATTCTCTCACTACTACCTCCTCCTCCTGCATTTGTCTATATGGTGGCAGTTACCACATGGACCACAGTAGAATCTGTCCAAACAGACTGTGTAGACATAGCACCAGACAACAGCACCCTCACAGTTTTCAACCAGGCTGCGGCCTTTAACAGAATCTGGATCATCACAGGGGTCATGAAATTATATGGGCGCAAGCCCAACAAGACCCTGGAACATCCTGAGGTGGCAAGGAAGGACATCCACTTTATAAGTTAATGTCACGGAAGGTGTTACAGAAAACTAGAAGACACAAAGGAAGATCCAACTGACTTGATCCAAAACTAAGGAACATAAGGGTAAGCCCTGTAACAGCCCTAGCTCTCTCCCTTACTGCTCAGCCTATGCAAAAATCTCTATGGTAGAAAATTGCATACCCTCGTTCCTCGACTGTATGACACCTGAACACCTTATAATAGTGAGGGGATACGACCACCGGCTCCCTACACTTAATACGGAGGGAGTCAGGGTCACCTAGGATCAAGCAAACAGGAAAACACAAATAAATGAACAGACTTATCTGTAGAAGCATCAGTTGTAGCATCCAGCATGCACACACTCCAGGAAGTTGTATAAACCGCAAAGTGATGCAGTATGGGAAGGAATTTAAAGGGATGCAATCAGTGCAACTAGATGACAGCTGAGAGAGGGAAACGAGATGACAAAATGAAAGCAAAACAAAAGAACCTCAAGCAGGAGGTTCTGAAGAACGTCTGTCAGAGCTTCTCAGATGTCTGGCGGTGACAGTTAGCCACTGGCCTATGTGAGGAGCTTGGCATCCCAACACCTATCTGTATGCACTCTCACGGTTCAACAACTCACCATCATATACTTCCCCACCAATCTTGGCTTCTTGGGAAATATCTTACCCAGACTATATTCTTGTCTGCATCTTGGTTTTTCCTCTGCTACCTTGTCTAGCCTGACTACGTCTCACCACCTTTACTGGAGAATTTTTAAGTTGACTATCCCATTGTATTCTGCTTCCACCTACCCTAGATGTTACCTAGAGGATCAAACACCAGTCCAGCTGGGGAAACTGAAGTCCAGAAGCCTGCGGAGTGCCACAACCTAAACCACAATTGTGGAAAAGGGTCCCATAGATGAATCGCGTGGTTAGATTAGGTGCACAATTATATGGACTTAGCTTGCGACCCCTCCAACAGAGAATTGCACACGACTGGTATAAATTAGGGACCATCCTCTGTTTGATGATATCAGCATGCTATATTCTGTGGATCCTCTGTGATCGTTTAATATCAAAACATAAGTAGCTAATGTGTGTTTATTGGGATTTAATGAAAGCACCGAGAGAACATCAGAGGAAATGGCCTGAAACGTCTCTCCTGCCTCAGGCCTGTTTTCTTCATGCACCAGGTCTAGACAATTTACAGAAATTCAGTGTATGAGGCCAAAAATTTAGAATTGTCTACTATTAGGTTTCAAATGTGTAAATTAATCTCTTTTCACATGTATTAGGGGTTACCTTCTGCATAATACATATAGCACAGGACGCAACATAGTACAAAAGCCAAACTGGACATACCATACCAGACAGTCCCGAGGACATATACAGACAGGGCTGGACTGGGACTAAAATTCAGCCCTAGCATTTTAAAATTGGCCACTTGCTGTTTGGTAAATGTGAAATATGTTTGGGCCCCCTTTCCCAAGCTCTAATGGCATATTTGGATAAGCATAACATTCAGCACTACCAAACATACAGGAGAATATAGCACCACATACCTATTATATCTAGTGATGTCTCCTTTGTATGTAGATGTTCTGTTTCCTCATCTTCTCTTCTGGGTGCAGATTGCCATGATGACATCTTTCAGCCCTGTCTCATCTCTGCAGAGTTTGCCACACAATTATTCGATTCCTCGCTTTTCCGTCACCCCCTGTGTTCTCCTTCTGCTACCCCAAATAACTGTGCCCACTGTGCTTCCCAAATCCACCAAATACTATACTGAATAAATAACAGTACTATATAGATTGTTTCCTCACATACCCCCAGTGGTAATAAGGCCCCTGCATAGTGCCCCCAGTACTTATAATACCCTCTATAATGTACCCCTGAAGTGCCCCAGTACTTATAATGCCCCCTGTAGTGCCCCAGTACTTATAATGCACCACTGTACTGCCCCAGTACTTAGAATGCATCCCTTTAGTGCCCCAGTAGTTATAATGCCCCAGTAGAATATCCAGTAGTTATCATGCCCCCTGTAGTGCCCCAGTAGTTATAATGCCCCCTGTAGTGCCTCAGTAGTTATAATGCCCCCCTGTAGTGCCTCAGTAGTTATAATGCCCCCAGTAGAACCTCTAGCAGTTATAATGCCCCCTGTAGTGCCCCAGTAGTTATAATGCCTTCTGTAGTGCCCCAGTAGTTATAATGCCCCCTGTAGTGCCCCAGTAGTAATAATTCCCCCTGTAGTGCCCCAGTAGTTATAATGCCCCCTGTAGAGCCACAGTACTTATAATGTCCACCTGTAGTGCACCCACTAGTAATAAGGTCCATCTTTAGTGCTCTCAGTATTTATAATAATACTATATATAGTGTCCCAATAGTTATAATACACCCCTGTAGTGTCCCAGCACTTATATCCTCCTGTAGTGCCCCTGGTAGTTAAAGTGCCCTCTTGTAGTGCACTCAGTAGTTATAATGCCCCCTGTGTTGCCTCAGTACATATGTCTCCCAATAGCACCCGCAGCAGTTATAGTGTCCCCATATAGTGCCCCCAGTAGTTATACAACTCCCTTGTATTGCCCAAAAGTAATGAAAAAACCCTAAAATACTCACCTCAGTCCTGCTCTAAACTTCAGTCTGTGACACAGGCCACAGGCCTCTTCTATACATACCTTTTTGTTTGCTCTGCGACCAGGGGTAGGCCGCAAGGGTTGTGCACCGCATCCAGTTGATGCGAGAGGTTGGAGCCACTGTAACATTTAGAATTTCTCTTCTGGCCTGTGGCTTGAGTTTCCCGCAGCCCGCCGCTGGTGGTCACTATGTAGTCATCGCATCACTTGTGTCCCGGTGCAATGACGTCATTGTGACTGCCTGCACGTCCTCATATGGTTCACATGCCCTGCCGCACTATTTAACTGTGTTGGTATTCTCAGGACAGAGATACAGTCGTATTTGCGTCAACCTCTACATTTGGAGCCCTGGGTGAAACATCCTGGGCACAAGTCCTAGATGTTTTGGCCTAGCGAAGCCCCAGGAGCAGGTGGCCCCTTCTGTCATCAATATACAAGAAGGACAACCTTTTTAATAGAGAATGGTGTAACTAGCAAATTTCTAAGTCACTTCATTTAAAAAATCTGCCTGCATCCACCTGAAAAAAAGCTGTTAAAGTCATGGCCACTAGGGGTCTCACTTCCACCTAGGTTGCAGTCCATCGAGTGTCGTCAGGCAAGATCCGACCCTGGTAATAGAGACACAGAAGACGGCTCACAGGAAGTGGAGGCGTGTCAGAGCTAGCTGAGATCCTGAACCTGATAAAGGACTTCTACACTGCTTCTAAACATCACATGAGCCTCCTGTGTCTGTAAGTGTCATGTATCTCTCCTTGTCTGTTCTCTGAGCACTGCAGCCAAAAAAAAACATAGTGGGAAGTAAGGGAAAGGATGTCACAGCATTCTGGCAGACTTCCATAAAAGGGATATGTCCCTTGCTTCTGAGTAAAATGCATCTATCTGTGCAGCTGAAACAGGAAATAATGTGGCCTAAAAAATAAATTAAGGAAGCCCAGACATAACTGTTCATTTACAGTTATGATTGTACAAAGAACCTACAGCCATTATGCAGACTTTTTTTTTTTTTTTTAACTCAGGTACACTTTAAGGTCATGCCTATGGTTAGAGAACCTTAAGGTCATCACTATGATTCGAGAAGCCTCATATGGTCAGAGAAGTCTAAGATCATTGCTATGGGTAGAAAATTTAATGGTCATCAATAGGTAGAGAAGCCAAAGATTATTACTATGGTTAGAGAACCAAAATATCATCACTATAGTTCGAGAAGTCAAATGCTGTCGCTATGTTTAGAGAAGCCTAAGTCGTGACTATGGTAAGACTAACCTAAGATTGTTTCTATGGTTAGAAAATCCAAAGGTCATCACTATGGCTGGAGGAAGCCAAGGCCATCATATGGTCGAATAAGTCAAAGACAATAACTATGGATAAAAAGTCAGTGGTCATCACTATGGTTAAAAAAGCCAAAGGTCATCATTATGGTTAGAGAAGTTTAAGGTCTTCCCTATGGTTAGAGAAGTTTAAGGTCTTCCATATGTCACCGCCACATCTGTGAGAAGGTCTGTTAGATATTCTTCTCTACCTGCATGAAGTTCTTTGTTTTGGTTTCACTTTGTCATCTCCTTTTCTTCTCCCAGCTGTCACCTATTTACACTAATTGTGTTAAGTGCAGAAAGCTGGAACTTATAAATAAACATCCGACTGGCTTGATCCCAAACTAAGGAGCATATGGGTGAGCCCTATAAAACCCCTAGAGCTCTCCCTGACTGCTATGCCCATGCAAAGGTCTTTATGGTAGACGATTGCATGTCCACGTACCTCATACTATGCGACACCTGAAAACCCTATAATAGAGAGGGGACACGACCACCGGCTCCCTGCACTTAATACGGACGGAGTCAGGGTCAGCTAGAATCAAGCCAGCAAGGAAACACAAATAAAGGAAACAGACTTATCTGAGGAAGCAGCCTCTAGCAGTGAACACAATCCAGGAAGAAGTATAAACCGCAAAGTGAGGCAGTATGGGAGGGAATATAAAGGGAGACAATTAGTGTAAATAGGTGACAGCTGGGAGAAGGAAAGGAGATGACAAAGTGAAACCAAAAGAAAGAACTTCATGCAGGTAGAGAAGAACATCTAACAGACCTTCTCACAAAAGTGGCGGTGACAGGTTAGGGAAGCCTTATGTCATCACTATGATCGGAAAAGTCTCTCAAGTCTAAGATCATTACTATGAGTAGAAAAGTCAATGGTCATCAATGAATAGAGAAACCAAAGGTTGTCACTGGGGTTAGAGGAACTAAAGGTATTCACTATGGTTAGAGATGCCAGAAGTCATCAGTAAAGGTTATTACTATGATTAGAAAATCCAAATATCATTGCTATGGTTCAAGAAGTCAAATGTCCTTATGGTTAGAGAGGCCTACGGCCGTGACTATGGTTAGAGAAGCCTAAGGTCATTAGAGTTAGAAAAGGATGACAATATGGGAAATCAGAACTGGCACAAAGTATTGGAAAGACATGAAATTACCCGAATACTGGAAGATGTTGAGTTGCCTTGTCAAGATGTAGGGATGACAAAAGAACATGCAGTAGATACATTCTTCCATATTTGCATTGTGGAAAACCTCTGTCCTACACGAGCTCTTTGGATATAGTATTAGCTTCACCCTCTCTTCCTCTGATACTTATTATTATCCTGTCGCTACCGTCCTTATTATTCAAATCTCCATAGAAGCAGATTTCCTTTGAACTACGTGAAAGAATTTAATAAACAAGGTTTTTACATGAAGTGGACATGTAGAAGCCGGCACGATAATTATCCCTGTCAGATGCAAGTGTGAAATGCTCATCACGGGGCCGGTCTGTTTTTTTCTAAAGAAATAAGTAATAATTAGATGTTTTCTATGAGAAGTAATCCTACCGTCGTGGATTCTCGCTTGCCGCTTCCGTCCTGACGGTGAGACGTGCCCTGAGCTGTAGAAACATCCAAATAAAGTGTCCTGCGCTCATATTTATTCTGTCATTGATGCTTTTATCCCTCTGGTCATTAATGAGAACAATTTTCTCATGTCTCTGTGATTTTCCATTGCTGTGATAACAGCCGTTCTGTATCGCTCTGCCTTCCTGACTCATGCTGATATCTTAATAAAATACCCACAAGATAAGTAATAAGTGGTCCATTACACAAAATCGCCGCAAATGAAAAATTCCAGGTTTGTGAGGTGTAACAAAGACAAGAGATAGACAGCCGCATGTATCTTATCCACAGGCCAGCCCCACTGCTCGAAGACTCATGCAGTCATCCCTCCGACAAAGAGCAGGCTTCACTCCGTAAATCTGTGAAAGTGGAAGGCTGGATTAAAATTCATGAATCTGTGGACCAGGATTGATAGCGCTGCTCTGTGCACTGTTGTAAATATGTCTGTAGTTCGGCTGTGCCATGATATCTAGTCCCTAGCTGAATAGCGATGCTAAACACAGGCAGGGGAACCCATTTAGCCACAGCTTTAAAGAGCACCTGCCAGCAGGATCAACCCTATTGAACCAGAGTGCCAGGTAGGGTACCTGTGTTGTGAAAATCATTTGTGGCATTCCCAAAAAAAGACTTTGATTCTTTATGGAAATGAGGGCTTCAGTGCACCAAAAAGTGCAGAGGTGCAACTCAGCTTCTCATGTTTCCCGTGCTGGTCACACCCCTGAGTGCACTGAAGCCCTGCATGAGGAATAATTTTGTTTTTCTTCTCTGGATCAATTTTCACAAGACAGATATCATTTTAATCAGCAGAATCAACCCTATCAGGCAGTATGCCTGCTTTGATAGAGCTGATCCTGCTGACAGGGATGAATATGCTGCCGATTTTCACAGTAAAACGTGTTACGTGCTTAAAATTAGTCTATGAACTCACTTGTCACTACCATATAATAATTAATTTTCCCAGCAGGGGAGCCACAGGGGGACTGAACTTTTGCTGCCGAAGGTCCCAGCTATGGAGAGCCCGGAGATAAGACTATTATTGATTGGAGTTTTGTAGCAAAAAGTAATCGTCCAACATGGATATCCTCTTGAAGCAAGTGGAAGTGTTATCTCACCTAGGTCCTCAGTATGCCCTTCTTCACAAAACTCAGTATTGTACACAGTCTCTCACATAGCATTTATTAAAAGTCGCAGATTGACTGTTCCTGGTTACAGGGTTGTCTCTTGGCTAGATCCCTTATTACTACTACCAATCACCTCCATTATCTAGCTAGTTACTCGCAGGATAAATGCTGGCTTTACATCCAGCAGCAGCTTCTCAGCTCACTCATCCATCTCCTGCCTGCTACTGACCATGAGGTCTGCAGAGCACTGCAATTTCTAACCTCTCTGCCTCTCTATCCAACAGTAATAATAGCATTGGTCAGTAGATGTCAACTTAACATCAGAGCTGCTTCCAAAACAGACATTTACAGCGTATACATTCATACCTCTGCAATGTCCATCGCATCCTGCCAAAGGGTATACAACTCCCCAAGAGAAGCAATATGTTGTTTCAGGATGTTCGAGACATTTCTTACAGTATAGTTTTATCTAGGGCCTGCACTGGAAAGCTGAGGAACTGAAGTGCACCAACGAAGTGCACGAAAGAACTAATTTACATAAAGAATAAAAGTCTTTTTTCTCCGGAACACCGCAACCAATTTTCACAAGGTGACAGGTGCCGCTAGGCAGTATGTCTTTTTTAGTTGAGTTGCTACTGCTCCTTAAAGAGGTTATGCAGCCTGTTTATATTGATAACCTATCCTCAGGAATAGGTCATCAATATCTGATCAGTGGGGGTCCGACACCTAGAAACCCATGTTGATCAACTGTTTGAAGAGAAGGCCACCGTCTCCCCTGTTGTGGTGGTGTAGTGTAATTACAAGTACTTGCTCCATTAAAGTGAATGGAGCAAGGACTTGTAATAAGATTCCAATTCCGAGACAACTGGCAGTGTAATGAAGAGGAAGCAGCGCTCTCATGGAGTGCTTCCTCCTCTTCAAACAGCTGATCGGTCGGGGTGCCGGGTGTTGGACCCCCGCCGATCAGATATTGATGGCCTATCCTATGAATAGCTCCTCAATATATGCCACCTGCACAACCCCTTTAAAGATATAGCAATGTTCATGTCAACTGTTTAATTAGGTGGAGTGACCACTGGAACAGGGTCAAATGGTAACCCATACCAAAAGTGTTTTCCCAAAGGATGTAGGTGCGGGTGCTCTTCACTTCAACCCTCTTACAAACAGCTACATTCCTGACTTCACTTTAAGTTCTTTGCTACAGTGCATCCGTGACCCGATAGTGACTGTTCTGGGGACTGGGACTTGGGAATCTGAGCGGCAATGACCATGGGGTAAAGGTGGGAGAGATTCCGACCTTTACCCCACCTGATTCCTATCTGTTGTCTTCACCAATGACCTTGGGTTATGGTGGAACACACATTTGTGGAAATATCAGCCCACGGAGAGAGCTGTGCACAATTTACTGTAAAAGAGGAAACCTTTCAGGCTTGACTAGTGCGAAACATTAATTCTCCAGTCCTGGTTTTTGCGATGCAGATATTTTGAGTACAACATTTGCTATTATCATGTGAATCTTTCAGAAGTAGTAATTGTAAACAACAGAAAATATATCTACAGCGCCATGCTACAGCCTTGACCGCCATCCAATAATCTCCCATTGTGCATAATTAAACAAGGCTACGCTCAGGAACCGGAAAGAAAATTTCAAAGCGAAAGCTAATGCTGTTGCATATGAAAGCACTGAACCAAAAACAACACAAAACAAAAAAGGACAAGAAAATATTTAATTGTAGAAATATTCACATTCTGCTCTTTAAGTGCCAAGGGAAAAACCTACACGACCTGGAAGGAGATCCATGAGGATAACTGCTAAAAATAAGGCATGAGTTACACATTGAGAAATATAATGCATTCAACCAGCTGAGGGAGTAGCTAGACGGGTGCAGAGGTAGCAGTTGTACCTGGTATTTAAGAGAGCCGTAGGCTCCTCTGCCACATGCCAGGATCCCAGTATTATTGATGGCACATATAAGATGGAGGATCTATTATATATGGAGGCAATAGAGCTGGGGATGTAATACTTCTGTACTGCAGGGTTTATGCCCTACTGTTCAAGACATACTTGGAAAACATCACATACAGTGCTACAGAACATATAGGGTAATAAAGCGCCACAGATCAGACCTTCCAAGTACCAGACCTCAAATCAGACTTTAAAATAAATAAGTTAACTTACCTCTTTGACCATGACCATGCTAAAATCCACTAGGTAGGGGCTGGGGAGAGCAAGACAGACATACTTTTTAGTGGAGTAGTGAGAATATGAAGTTTTATTCTGCCAGATGCTGCTCCTGCAAATGCAGAAGTGGAGCATCATGGTGGAGTGTTTTGAGCTGAGGGGCTGTGAAGCAGCTCCACTTCTGCATTTGCATTAGCAGCATCTGGCAGAATAAAACTTCATATTCTCACTACTCCACTAAAAAGTATGTTTGTCTTGCTCTCCCCAGCCTCTACCTAGTGCAGTTTAGCAGGGTCATGGTCAAAGCTGCTAAGAAACTCCTTTTAAATGGCTCCTCTGCTCATTGCTACTGTAGTACCCCAGAGTAGGCACTACTATTCCTACAACCTGCTACTGTCATAAGGCCCAACCAATGTGCGACACCACTATTCCTTTTGTTTCTATGTCTGTTCGGAAAGTGCTATGTAACTGTTATTTATTGTATTTCATGCACTGTGTCTGGTTTACCAGCAGGTGTCAGTATGTCTGGCAGAGGGAGATCTTCAGATAAAATGGAATTTACCATTCCATTGCCCACTTTTGGGCAGAAGTGGGCTAGTCCTGCTTCCTACCAAGGGGGAGATCGCAGGAAACTTTAGTTGGAAGGAGAGCAGACATGGCATGTTGAGCGGAGTGCCCCCCCTCCTGCTACGGAGCCTAACCCTGGGGAACAAGTGTATCCAGGTAGTAACACCGTGACACACAAACACTTGAGGCCGCATCACCACTCGACATGCCTAAAACCCTGGGACTCGGTTGGCCCTGGGGGCGGCATGTTGCACTACCGTGCCGAGGCAGATTGTTTTGTTTTCACTCCCCCTTGCAAATGTCCTGCCAGAGCTTCCTAGCTACACCCCTGAAATAGATATCTGAATGATTATTCCAGAAAATTCTACTTGGTTATTTACTTCAAAGACACCAACATCTCCAGGTGAATATATCAATAGTCTTCCCGTTTACCTGACGGTTTTATGTCACCTAGACAGACAATTTTGATAAGCGAGAAGCTGCCTGTCAAGCAGTCATTTTTCAGATCACGACACCCTCAGCTACAACAGCCGTCTGCCATGGTGAACGGCCTTGAGCCATTTCTCCAGCTTTGCTGTAAACACTAGTTGACAAAGCATGGGACGAAGCAAATGACATCTTTATTTATTCAGCACCGTCCACCGAGCTCCCAGATATATCGCGTGTCAGATGCGAGAAGAAAATATCATGAAAGGCTGGTTTCTGCATTACACAGATATGCAACTTGGCATTATTTGCCTGTGAATAAATGACCTTCTTAATATGTTGCCTACGAAGACTTCCCAAAGAAGAAAGGCATAAACCATTGCCCATCAACCCAGAAGGTTGGACTATAATAAGAATCTATCCATTCTGAAGGAAGAAGGTCGAAGGACTTTACAACAGACGCACCAAATGATGGGTTTTCATTAAATGATGGCAAACACTTCAAAAGCCAAAGACATTAAGGATCCTTCACCGTAACTCGAAGAAGGAAGGAAAACCGCAAACAATCGGCAAGTAAAAACAAATTGCTCAGAATAATATGAATTCATCTCCCTTTTGTTCACTGTTTCGATTCTCAAGGTCATCGCTAAACGACTCTTGTTGATATTACATAGTTAATAAGGTTGAAAAAAGACATACGTCCATCAAGTTCAACCAAAGGATAGGAGGGGACGCGAATCCCAGAAGGAAGTGAGACTCAGATTTCTACACGTTTTCAGAGGCATTAATGTTTTTTACCTTTAAGAATCCGTCTAAACCCTTTTTAAACCCGTCCCCTGTTCCTGCTGTGACCACGTCCTGAGGAGTCTATTCCACAGATTCACAGTTCTTACAGTAAAGAAGCTTTGACGCCTCCGGAGACTGAACTTTTTCCTCTCCAGTTGGAGGCAGCGCCCCCTTATCTTTTGAGGGCATTTTACATGGAACAGTTTTTCACCATATTTTTTGTACGGCCCATTTATATATTTGTATACGTTAATCATGTCCCCCTTTAGACGTCTCTTCTAAAGACCAAATAAATTCAATTCTTTTAATCTTTCTTCATAACTAAGACCCCCCATTCTTATCAGTTTAGTCGCTCTCCTCTGCACTCTCTCCAGCTACAGTGCGCCCTTTCTATAGACTGGTGCCCAGAACTGAACTGCATATTCCAGATGAGGCCGCACCAACGCTTTGTAAAGTGGTAGTATTACATCCTTGCCCCGCGAGTCCATGCCTCGTTTAATGCATGACAATATCCTGGTGGCCTTAGAAGCAGCTAATTAACATTGTATGCTGTAATTTAATCTACCATCTACAAGGACACCCAAATCTTTCTCTATAAGTGACTCTCCCAGTGTTATGTAAGGGTGTGGAGCAATGTTCATTAATGCTGTTGAATGTAATTTGTATTATGCCTGCAATGTCTCTCTTCTGTCAGTAGATGGCGACAAAGGATAAGATATAGTCTCACTGATGCTGTTAGCAGAGAAAAGTTACCCTATATTCAGTTTTGTCTTTCAAAGTTTAAATAAAGTTTATTTAGGGGCTTAGTAGGACCCTCAGAAGGGTGATAGTGAACTGTAATTGCAGATTTGAGGCTGCCTGAAGATATTAACTTACTGCATCACTCTCTCCCTGGAAGGGGAGGAGATCCGGCGCAGAGCAGGAAGTGACCAGATGGAGGCTGTCTGGTGAATGCTGAGGACATCAGGAGAGAACCTCTGTGGAGCCTGGAAGAGGATTTACGTCTCACAGCGGAGTCTGGCAACAGCATCAAGGGAATTTTCACAGCGACAACTCCGGGAATCACGTGACTGTATGGTCCAGTTCGGGAGTGGACCAGTGGTTCAGGTAGAGAACGTCAAGAGTGCGCCTAAGTATCCTAGGAACTGTAAGTGTGCTTCGCCGCGTCCCATCACATTGCACTGTTCCAGTGACACTTTGGACATATATGAAAGCTGCAGGATACAGACTTCACCTTCTTTGGATTACAAATAGTATTGCGCAAAACTTAGGGTGCACCCCAACGTTAAAGCTTGCTCAGGAACATTTAGGCGCAGCCAGGCTGCTTTATGGACATTAGGGGAAATCACTCAAGTACTGGTTTAGTGTTAGACAGTATTATCCTTACTGTGTGTTTATGCTCTGTTACCATTCTGTTTATGTATGCTCAGCTAATTGTTCACTATAACTGTTCAGTAAACGCAAGTGTTGTAAAAGAACCGCTGTCTGTGTCTGTGTGGCATCGTGTACCCTCTGAATCTGTGTGCCCAGCCCTCGGTCCTCTTTCAGTTACATTACCTAGGACATATGAAGCACAGAGATTATAATTTATTACTACTAAGATGCAGAACTTTACATTTGTCCACATTGAACCTCATTTGCCAAGTTGATGCCCAATCACTCAGAGTGTCCCGGTCAGCTGGTAGTGTGTGGACATCTTCCATAGACTGCACAGCACTACACAGCATAGTGTCACCTGCAAAAATAGAAATGGTGCTATTAATCCCGACCTCGATATCATTAATAAATACATTAAATAATAGAGGACCCAGCACTGAACCTTGGGGTCACCACTTATAACCGGGGACCATTCTGAATAGGAATCATTGACCACAACTCTCTGGACACGGTCCTTCAGCCAGTTCTCAATCCAATTGCAAACTATACTTTCCAAGCCTCAATTTTCAGGGGGAGAAAACAGAACTGGATCTAATTCAACTCGCTTCTCAGCTAGCTATATTAAAGTGCACAGCCCCCCATACTTCATGCTGTACAAGAGGCATTAGTGTACATTTTGATCAAAAGGCATAAGCCCACTCACCACGCCAAGGTCGCCTCTTTGAGTGGGACCTACTCTGACAAAGAGGCGCAGCGACAATGCGGTAACAAAGCGGCACTGCCCTAGTGGGCGGCAGGACCCAAGAGTCAAACAGCACCGCTGCTGTCTGACAATGCCACCCCTGGCACTGGGTCCCACCAACCCACCAGCACAGCGCCACAAAAACTAAGGCCACCACGCAGTACTGCACCATGTGAACAGTTGTCTAACACAGCATGTCCATTGCTATCAGAAGCTACAGGCCAATGACCACTTTCCAAGCCTATAGGTCTATAATTACCTGTGGAGGACTTAGATCCTTTTTTGAATATGGGCACCACGTTTGCCTCGCGCCAATCACATGGCACTGTACCAGTACCTAGAGAATCTTTAAATATTATAAATAGGGGCACAGCAATGACTGAACTGAGCTCTTTAAGCTCTCTTGGGTGGAATCCATCTGGACCCGGAGCCTTGTTCACATTTACCTTATTTAACTTGTCTTGGACCATATCTACAGTTAGCCAAGTGAGTATATTACTGGATGTACTAACAGCCCCAGCACCACAGATATCAGCTCCTTTCTCTTCTTTTGTATATACAGAGCTAAAAAAACATTTAGTTACTCTGCCTTTTCCTTCTCTTCAGTGACTACTCCCCCTTTACCATTATTTAGGGGACCTACCTGCTCAGACCTGTTTTTTTGCATTCATATACTTAAATAATTTTTGGGGATTTGTTTTGCTCTCTTTTGCCACCTGCTGTTTGTTTTGCATTTTTGCTCATTTTATCTCCTTGTTACAGAATTTATTAAGCCCTTTGTAATCTTCAAAGCTACAGCTGACCCCTCGGATTAGTATTTTTTAAATGCCCTTTTTTTGTCTTTTATTGCCCTTTTTACAGTAGCTGTAAGCCATGGGGGGGGTTAATTTTAGCCATTTATAAAGGGATACATTTTTTAGTGCAATTACTCAATGTGGATGTGAAGCTCTCCCATTTATCCTCAGTATTATTATGTGACAGTAGCTGCTCCCAGTCTATGCCCTGAAATGCTGCCCTCAACCCGGGGAAATTAGCCTTTTTGAAATTCAGTGTCTTTGCTCTGCCCGACAGAGTTTGCTTCTTATAGTTTAGGGGGAATATAATTATATTGTGGTCACTATTACCCAGTGTTTCTGAAACAGTAACATTTCCAACAAGCTCTGCATCATTAGAGATGACCAGATCCAGCAGAGCATCACCCCTAGTGGGAGCTTCTGCAGACTGGCCCATAAAGTGGTCCTGCAGCAAGTTCAGGAATCTTCTCCCATTTGCGGTTGAGGCAGAACCATGACCCCAGTCAATGTCTGGGAAGTTGAAATTTCCCATTATGACCACTGTACCCGCCTGTGCCGCCGCTCTATTTGGTTATTACAGTTGCGTTTCTATCTCCTCTGTGATGTTAGGGGGTCTATAGATTACACCCAGTGTTATTTGTTCAGTGTTTATATCCCTTTGATAGTCCCCCTAACGAGATGTGTAAGACTATTATCAGGCTCATTGACCAGGATGAAAACGACAAGATTTCAGGATTTTTGACAAGAGAACTGAAACAAAATCTCCAAAATTCTTAGCATAAAACCTGACTTAAACAATAGGTACATTAATTTGAACTAACAATCGTTTTGTGTCTGCAGCTCCTATGCTGATTTCTATTCCTGCTATCATGTTGCCACCAATCTGTCCCCTACTTCTTGCATACATACATTTGGTAGGTTAGTAAGAAGTAGAGAGCAGATGGAATAGAACATGACTGCAGGATCAAACTTTGTAGTCTGTTACCATGGAAACATGTAGGTCTGCAGAAACAAAACAATAGAAATATTTTTCATTTGCAAAGTTGTTGTATTTCAGGTCCCCACCAGGACTTGATGCAACCCATAGAGACTGAGCAGTTGTTACTAACATGATCGATTGTATTTATGTTTAGAGAGATCTTATTCTTGAGCAATGGAATCCGCAAAGTAAACATCAAAATGGGCCCCTATTATGGGGTTAAGTTTTAGGACAGAACAACTTGGTGATTGTTTCCCTCTCCATACCATTTTTATGGCAAAAATAAAATATAACAGGTCCTCGATCTACCATATGTAAAGGGGACAAATGAACCATAGAGCCCCCTCCAGTTCCCCGGTGTAGGCGCTTCTGCTCCCCACTCACCTACTTTACACCTCTATTTCCTAAAGAGAGGTATAAATAACCACAACCGTAATGTGGGAAAGGCATCAGGTTACCGCACCATGGTAACACGATACAGGGCTTTGTCCACCAGATTCCCCATGAATGATACAAATAAAGATGACCATGTAGAAGAGGAGGTATTGTGTTACTACAACCTAAGGCCCCATTCACACAACCTTATTTTTGGTCCGCATCCGAATGTCCGTTCCGCAGTCCAGCAAAAATAGGCATTGTTACAATGGGCCCACAAAAAAGAAATTCTGTATTTTTTGTGAATTTGTATTTTATATACGGCTGTGTGACTGCACCCTGATGTATATGAGCATACCCTTTAGGGTTGCGGTCAGAGCACTTGTGGGAAGTGACGGCCAGTCCGCTGTTTTCGCCCGCCAACACATGCTGGCCGCCATCTTAACTCACAAGTCCGGTGAGGCACAGGTAAGTCCCTACCTGTGCCTTGTGCGCAGGCCGGTCTGAAATCAAATGCGGTCACCGGGAGCAGGCAGTTCCGAGATCAGCCGCCGGGGGCCTTCATCGGGCTGTTTTCGGAACTGCCAGCACCCGGAGACCGCATTTCATTTCAGACCGGCTCGCGCACAGGCACAGGTAAGGGCTTACCTGTGCATCGCCGGACTTGTGAAAGAAGATGGCAGCCCGCATGTGTTCTCGGGCGAACACGGTGAACTGGCCATCACTGCTCGTGGGTAGGGATTATCTATGACAACTTTGCCTCCAGCGAAGTCGTTTTGTAGAAGTGGGCAACAGAAAAACAAACGTGTGCAGTATCTAACAAAAGTTCACAAAAATAACTTGCCCTATGTGCCCCCCCATAACTTGCGTCATGTCAATTGGGCACGTGGCACTAGGGGTCAGGTCAGCGCCGTGGCCAGTAATTGGCTGCATAGATGTCAAAGAGGATGTTGACAGCAGGAGACCTGAGGAAGATGGTGGTGGACCCAACGTCGAGGAGCAGGAAAGTATGATTCTCTTTGCAGGTCTGCCCAGGAGAGAGGGGTCTGCCCAGGAGAGAGGGGTCTGCCCAAACCCCCCAGAAGCAGAACAACCCCTATAAGCAGCATCCTTACAGGTAAGGGCCACCATAACATTCCCGTGCGTTGCATTATCCAGACGTCTCTTTCACTTCTGAGACATTCTTAAAGTGTTCGCTCATTATCGGTTTAACCCAGACCTCATTTTATATGTTGACTTTTTATTTTTCGAGTACTTTGAAGAGGAAAATGAACGATAAGCGCAGCATTTTCTTTGTTGCTTGTTAATTAAATCTGACATCAAAATAAACATTCCGATTTCTAACCTTTCATGTTTTTATCGCATATCTGTTTTACATAATGCGCTGAGCCGGCAGATGTATGGAATCGTTTGCCTAAGTGGACGTTACAAAGCTCTTGTTACTATGGTAACCCAAACACTCTCCAAATTGTCTATCAAACTGTGGTGGTTGTGTTCCTCCTTAACGGACTGCACCTAAGGATCGGCATGCCATCATACAGCCGCGCCTCCGGTGCCCAGCGTGGGTGGCGAAGAGAATACCGTGATAGGCTTAGTCATATCTTGCAATTTGATTCAGGCAATTATTTTTTTTTCTGCCTTAAGTCATATTTTTCTCCAATATGTTGGAAAAAGAAAAATGGTAAAGTACATAACGCCCCAAAAACAATAGTACCACATACTATGCCGGAATGACAGTACCTAAATATGTTAAGAGGATCAGTTCTGTGTGTGATCCTTGACCCTGACATGCTATCCCAATCAAGGATAGTGGATACTATACACTTCAAAAGAAGCATTTGGGTACAGAGCTTGGCAGTAGAATGGCACATGGCATAATGATTACAGTTCTCTAGTGGGCACACAGTTCTAGGTGGTTATGGCTCTGTCTCTCTGTCTTAGGGCACTTTCACACTAGCGTTTTTCTTTTCCGGCGCTGAGTTCCGTCCTAGGGGCTCAATACCGTAAAAGAACTGATCAGTTTTATCCCCATGCATTCTGAATGGAGAGAAATCTGTTCAGGATGCATCAGGACGTCTTCAACATTCCGGATCAGTTGCCGGAATGCCGGATCCAGCATTAATTTACATTGCAATGTATTAGTGCCAGATCCGACATTAAAAATACTGCAATGCCGGATCCGTCCTTCCGGTCTGCACAGGCGCAGACCTTTAAAAATACTAAACGGGACAGCGCAGGCGCAGGATTTTATGGGCACAGAGGAGAACTAGGATGTCAATCAACTGGACATGGGCGTGCCAAAGGGTAAGAAGACGGAGGCTCTTCTGCGGAGCCTCTTCTGCTGACATTAGCACATCGCTAATGTCAGCCAGATACATAATGATTTTTCTGATGACAGAAACCCTTTAATCATTAGAGTTCTCTAGTGAGCACACATCTTAGTGGTTACAGTTCTGTGGTAGACATGCAGTTTATTGGTTACAGTTCTCTGGTGGACACACAGCTTAGTGGTTACAGCTGTCTAGTGGACACGCAGCTTAGTGGTTACAGTTCCTTGGTGGGTACACAGCTTAATAGTTACAGTCCTCCTGTGGGCACACCGCTTAGAGGTTATAGTTCTCTAGTGGACACACATTACAGTTCCTTGGTGGGCACACAGCTTAGTGGTTACAGTTCTCTGGTGGCACACAGCTTAGTGGTTACAATTCTCTGGCAGACATGCAGCTTAGTGGTTATAGTTCTTTGGTGTGCACACCATTCTTAGTGGTTACAGTTTCTTGGTGGACACACAGCTTAGTGGTTACAGTTCTCTGGTGGCACACAGCTTAGTGGTTACAATTCTCTGGCAGACATGCAGCTTAGTGGTTATAGTTCTTTGGTGGGCACACCATTCTTAGTGGTTACAGTTTCTTGGTGGACACACAGCTTAGTGGTTACAGTTTCTTGGTGGACACACAGCTTAGTGGTTACAGTTTCTTGGTGGACACACAGCTTAGTGGTTACAGTTCTTTGGCAAGCACACAGCTAAGTGGCTCATTTTCTCAGATAGGTACATAACTTAAGCGGTTGCAGTTCTCTTGTGGGCCCACCGCTTAGTGGTTATGGTTCTCTGGCAGGTGCACAGCTTAGAGGCTACAGCTCTCTAGTGGGCCCACCACTTAGTGGTTAAGGTTCTCTGGCAGGAGCACAGTTTGATAGTTATGAACAGGCTCACTAAGCAATTCACGGCAACAATTGGCTGCTGTTGCTTGTTACAAACCAGTCTCTGGCCTCTTTATCCAGTAGACACAACATGGTTTCTCATGGCCCACAGCACAAAAAGTACTGTCTCTATCTACTTATTTATCTTTCTAGTAATATATTTGTCTCACATAAGCAAATATTTTCATAATCACAGATTTTTACACGACATGTAAGTTTGAAGCTACCGAAGTATTTCTTAGAATATTCTCCATGCATGTAGAACTATCCGTGGTGGCCTGCTGCATTTCAGAAGAGTTTACAAATTAATACGAGCTTCACTGAAGGGCGCACAAGTTGGCCAAAAGTATTATGTTACTGGTACAAACAGAAATAGATTGCCTTTGTCCTCATTTGGCATCCCCAGCACAGCGTAACATGTCGTACTGGATTTTTATAAATAAAGTTGACGTCTTTATTCCTCGTCTCAGTTTGGAATATAAATGCAAAAATGAAGCTGAAAATGACAAAAGGCAAAGAACACATTTATCTTTCATTGTGTGGTCGGCGGTGTATGGATTTCAGGTCAATTATTTATCACACATGGCCTTTAGCTGTATTTGAAGGTAATCATCGCTGTGCAGTAAAGGGCGGTGTAACTGAGTTCAGGTCTACAGCAAACAATATTTGAGATGACTTCAGGATATAATGGTCATGTTGGCTGTCCTTTCGAAGATTCCCACCCCAAGATGAAATACAGGTTTGTATGGGACACCATAGAATCCCAGTTCTGTGTATACATACGCTAAAGGAATGAGGTGTCGCTAATTTTTTTCTGCATTTGGGGCAAGCATTCCGTTTCCCCCACCCCCCTAAATCTATAGTCCATTTTTAAATACCCTAAAAGGTCTCCCATTTATTAGAATGCAGATTAGAGGTAAAGAGCGTCTCTGGAGGACCCATCACAGTGTGACTACATCTCAATGGATCCTCCTGTGTAATGCACAATTTGACCTGTGGAGGTGCTGTAGGGAAATTGAATTGAATGTTACCAGCTCTATTAAACCAAGCCTAACTCACATATGGTTCTAGATAAGTATGGGAGTTTGAGTGTAGTGCAGACCCTAAAATATGACTGTATAATGGTCTTGGAAACCAACCGTTTCTGCTTTCAGAAATACAAGCTACTCTATAGTAAAACCTATTGATATGCTCAAGACCATCCACGATAGACTATTTCATGAAACAACAGAAAGCGATGAAGCTTTTGGCCCATAAGAAACATTCTCTTTTGAACAATATGTCATATCATGTCTAGGAACATGTTCCTTTTGGTGACCAAGTTTCCTCCTGATGAGTTGGGAATTCCTTAATTCAAGTAGACTTCCCGCTGTTCCTTGCTTGTGCATAGGACTAATCTCTACTGGCATGGCAGTGCTGGGCAGATGGCAATATTGGGCTCTTCTACCTAATCCCAATCTGCTTCTCCATCTGGAAGTAGGTGGCATCCACAATAACATGGCAGATGAAAGGCTTCCCTTGAGACATCTTGTCTTTCTGTAAATATAACATTTTGACATTGGGACGCTGTGGGGGCATCAACATAAGAGAAAGAATGCAGATGGTATAAAGAGAAAGACAACAAACACATAAAAAATGAGTCATAGAGCCCTCTTACATGAACGGCACAGACACAGGAGCCATATTTATTCGTGCTTTGGAAATACCCTGTAGAACAGTTTTCACCGAGGGCTCATACATCAGTGTAATTGGAAGGCTATTTTTGTTTAACCCACCTAACACAATGAGTCGAAACTGTTCATTTTACCCTCGAGTTGTGGAATTTTTGGAGACAACGATGAATCATTGACTAGTGGTTAGGATCTGATTAGCTACCTAGAAGCCAAAATGTAACACTGAAGAGGAGAAGTCCAATATACTACTCAATCCAAGACACAGTCATAGGGCATGTGGGTGAGTGGATGTATAGTATATAACACAAAGGCCCTGTCACGGCCTATGGTGTACACTGTGACACTGTTACCACGCCTGCTGTTGCCGGTGGCGACATCTTGCTGTTTTGGCATGTTGTGGCAGTGTCACGGGTTTTGCTGTGTGCGCCGTGACTTGCTGGCCACGCATGCTGTGGTCTGCGGCAACCTGTTGCCTTTTTGCTTGTGTGCGCAATTCCCCTTTAAAGGAAACCTGTCATGTGGATATTTGATTATAATCTAACTAATTATATACAATCATTAACTACTAAAAAGTACTTTAGATGTATTTACTTACTGGTGTGACAGATGGTTACCTCATAATATACACACAAAGATGCCGCATGCCGCATGCTAATGAGCTGATTTGAGTCCAGCGTGATGTCATTGAGTCCAGCGTATATTTAATTCAGAGCTATAGCCACTCCCCTGCCCACCTGCTGCTGATTCATATGGAAAAAAAACTGTCATTCAGCAGCAGGTGGGCGGGGAGAGTCAGGAGCTCATGAATATTCATGACTCATCATTATGAGCTGGAGCTTTTCAATACAAGATGTTGGCAGATTGACTGGGTCAATTAAAGAAAGTGACCCGGCATTTTGCTAAGAGAATCAGTCACTTATTTATGTTGCCCTTAGTTAGGACACCATAAAACTGGTGACAGGTTCCCTTTAAGTAGTGTCTCCCTGCTGTGTGGTGTGTGTGGGGTTAATTTACTGGCTGGAGCAATGTGGTGAGTTGGATGTGGTCTCTGGTCTCTTTATATACTTTGGCCTTGAGACTGAGATCAGTTTGGTTTATCTGCCTTGCATGTGAGATGCTTCCTCTGTGCATAGATGAGATCTGAGGGCCATCCAAGTTTGACATCAAGGTTATTAGCAGTGTTTCCTCCCTGTTTTCCTTCCACTCCTGGTGTGTCGTTTATAGTGTGGGTTTGAGTTTGAGGTTTGTTGTACGTCTTGTTTGTGGTTGCATGTCTGGGATGTTGTTGGTTTGTCCCTGCATGTGTGCAAAACGTTTCCCTTTGTGTGTGTTACCTCCGGAGGGGTGAACCTAAAGGTTCCCCGGAGGGGTGACCTGGTTTCCGGGAGGGGTGAACCTAAAGATATTAGCAGCTTTGCCTGGAGCCACCTTGCATCAGTGTCCGCGTGGGGGTCCAGGTTGTTTTGGTGTTTTTCCATCTTTGCTGCGGCAGGTAAGTGTTTGATGTTCCGTTGTTACACTGTGTTCTTACCTGCCGTGCAGTTGCTGCATTGTCTTTCTCCCTGTCAGCTACTGGGCCGCTGGAGACGCCTTTCATCCTTGGTGTTGGATAAACAGGAGGTCTCTGCCCTGTCACAATGTTGAGGGCGATGCAGGGATTCCTAGACTTCTAGGTTCGTGGGTATGAGCCCCCTTACATTTGAAGGCGGCTCATACAGCCAGGAGACTAGGGCTATTTTAGGGGAGCTATAGGAGGTGACCAGCTCCCTCTTCTCTGCTTATTGCCTAGCATGTGGTGACATTGTACGGTGGGGGTTTTTCCCCACTCCCCACCGTGACAGTATGTCAAACTTGGATGGCCCTCAGATCTCATCCATGCACAGAGGATGCATCTCACATGCAAGGCAGACAAACCAAACTGATCTCAGTCTCAAGACCAAAGTATATAAAGAGACCTGAGACCACATCCAACTCACCACATTGCTCCAGCCAGTGAATTAACCCCACACACACCAAATAGCAGTGAGACACTACTTAAAGGGGGATTGCACACACAAGCAAAAAGGCAACAGGTTGCCGCAGACCACAGCATGCGTGGCCAGCAAGTTACGGCGCACACAGCAAAACCTGTGACACTGTGACAACATGCCAAAACAGCAACATGTTGCCACCGGCAACAGCAGGCATGGCAACAGTGTCACGGTGTACACCATAGGCTGTGAAAGGCATAAAATGTAGCCACTATGGGAGAGGGAGGACCCAGAGGTGCCCAGGGCATCACTCATGTTGAAACTTTATTTTGTTTACAGCACACTCTCCGTTTAAGAGACACTTACTAGTGATAACTGTCAGTGCTGTATTTTGTGTGTGTTCACTGTATTATTTTGAAATGTGCTCTGCCCTCTGTCTTCATGTAATTTAATGTAAATTGTAGTGCTTTCAACTGACTCTAGGTGTCACTGTTACACATTATATATAAAGCCTTGCCGCAGGGAACAGGCAGAAGTGTAGCTGAAGCCACATGGTGTGAAACAGAAGACAGCTGTAATAATATGCAGGTTCTTACTAAGGAATTGGTCAGAGTGGAAATTGAATCTGCCTGGCAGGACAAAGCTACCAAAGTGAGGTTGGGGGATCGCTGTGTGATTCTAAGGGAGTCAAAGACGTGCCCACTGGTCAGCTGGGATACTGGACTGGCGTGATTCAAGTATGTATGATCATTATAGACTAAGGCCTGAGTGCCTTATATTGAAATGTGTATTGCAGTGCACTCACCTGGCACTAGGTGTCACTGTTACACATTATATATAAGGCCTTGCAGCAGGGAACACGCAGAAGTGTAGCTGAAGCCACATGGTGTGAGAGAGAAATCTGCTGTAATAAGCTGCGACCAAGGAATTGGTCAGAGTAGCGAGACCGTCTGACTGACAGGACAAAGCTACCAAAGTGAGGTTGGAGGATTGCTGTGTGATGCTATGGGAGCTTAAAGAGGTGCCCACTAGATAGTGCACAGGCCTGGTTCAAGTATGAATGAATACCGCCATGATAGACTAAGGCCTGAGTGCTGTGCATTGCGGTTTACGGCTAAATTAACCCGACCGCTGGTTAAATGAACTTTCTGTCTTGGTGGATTACAGTGAAGCCATCTTTACCGCTGTGGTCCAGATCTCAGTGATATTTTCTATTCTATGAAAGGGTGAAACACAATAACTTTGGAGTTCACATTGGGCTTCTTGTGTCGGTACTCGCCACTCCTATTAATCTCTAAAAACTGTGGGAAGTAAAAGAGTTTGTAGCCGCTAGGGAAATTGCAATGCTCCAATTCACTCTCAATCGCTGGAAATAATTTTCATGCTGAAAATGACGGTTCTCTCTTTCTGCGTTAATATCCCCTGGGACGGTCACAGATTGCAGGCCTGAACGTTCTAATGAACCACATACCAGTCCACGGTGGATAGTGGGAACTGAACAGGTAGCCTATTTTGCCAATTTAAAGGGATAGTCATTGGCATACCCATAATATATGTAAAAGATGTCTGCTAGATGGCGCTCCCGTCTCTGAGAACCCCGGCTAGGGGAACAGAGGTTGTATGAGCCCCCACTAGTCATATACGGCAGGGGAGGGGGAATATGGCTGGTCAAGGATGCACACTGGTCTCTTCTTTGTACGTAAATTGTGTATTTTTTGTCAAAACCCTTCTGAAATCCGCGTGCAATCTGCATGCATATGAATGGTGTTCAGCAACTCTTTTCACATGCATAGGAATATTTTTCTGTGAATTTCTGGTATTTTGTTCCAGAAAACGGTTGCAAAAATTGGATTTTAACTGGTTATTTAGATCACTGCTTTTTCTGTCTTCTGTATTTTTACATACACAGTGCTCCAAAAGCACTCGTGGTGCCAACTCTATTGATTCTGGTGGTCACATGATTGGTGGGATGCTGATTCTAGTACAGTACTGATCAAAAGTTTAAGACCACTTGAAAAATGGGAAAAAAATCCTATTTAGCATGGCTGGATCTTAACAAGGTTCCAAGTAGAGCTTCACCATGCAACAGGAAGAAATGGACAAAACATTTTTTGAGCATTCAATTTAATGAAAACAACGAATAAACTGAAACAGGCTGTTTTTCAGCTGATCAAAAGTTTAGGACCGCACCTCCAAAAAAAAACTACCCCCCCCCCAAAACAGAAATCCGACTTCCAAACATGAGCTCAGTAATGAGTAGCTCCGCCGTTATTGTTTCGGCATGCTTGATGCAAGCGTTTCCATGAGCTGAGTGGGAACATTTCTCCAAGTGGTGAAGACGGCCGCACGAAGGCCATCTACTGTCTGGAACTGTTGTCCATTTTTGTAAACGTCCCTTGCCATCCATCCCCAAAGGTTCTCAATTGGATTTAGATCAGGGGAACACGCAGGATGGGCCAAAAGAGTGATGTTAGTCTCCTGGAAGAAGTCCCTCTGCGGGCATTGTGTCCTGTAGCGTTGTCCTGTTACCCCACAGACGAGGGCCCTCAGTCATGAGGAATGCTCTCTGCACATGGACATAGCCAGCAGCCGTTTGACGCCTCTGCACTTCCTGAAGCTCCATTGTTCCACTGAAGGAAAAAGCCCCCCAGACCATTATGGCGCCCCCCTCCACTGTGGCGCGTAGAAAACATCTCAGGTGGGTTCTGTTTGTCCTGCCAGTAACGTTGGAAACCATCAGGACCATCAAGGTCACATTTTTTCTCATCAGAGAATAAAACTTTCTTCCACCTTTGAATGTCCCATGTTTGGTGCTCTCTTGCAAAGTCCAAACGAGCAGTTCTGTGGCGTTCAAGGAGACGAGGTCTTTGAAGACGTTTTTTGTTTTTGAAGCCCTTCAGTCTCAGATGCCGTCTGATGGTTATGGGGCTGCAGTCAGCACCAGTAAGGGCCTTAATTTGGGTCGAGGATCGTCC
The DNA here is from genome assembly GCF_014858855.1 of Bufo gargarizans. Lineage (NCBI taxonomy): Eukaryota > Metazoa > Chordata > Amphibia > Anura > Bufonidae > Bufo > Bufo gargarizans. The sequence goes on along the minus strand of NW_025334501.1, from coordinate 61,487 downwards.
AGTGTCTTGACGGACAGCCAATTGGATCCTGATGAAATTGTTTTGGGTCTTCCACTTGACTTCGCTTCATAACCCTCAGGATCATTTAAGAAATTCCGAATGACTGTCTTACTGCGTCCCCCCTCAGCAGCGATGGCGCGCTGTGAGAGACCCTGCTTATGCAGCTCAACAACCCGACCACGTTCAAACAGGGAGAGATTTTTTGCCTTTGCCATCACAACGTGTGACTACCTGACAGAGAAGGAAAATGAATCCACATCTCTGCACAGATTTGGCCTTTTAAAGGCAGGTGGTCATAAAATTTGGATCAGCTGAAAAACAGCCTGTTTCAGTTTAATTGTTATTTTCAATTAATTGAATGCTCAAAAAATGTTTTGTCTCACTCCCATTTCTTCTTGTTGCATGTTGAAGCTCTACTGGGAACCTTGTTAAGATCCAACAATGTAAAATATGATTTTTTGCCATTTTTCAAGTGGTCTTAAACTTTTGATCAGAACTGTATAATGTAAAAGAATAATAAAATGGAATAATAATAAAGTAACAATATTTTTATTGTCCCTGAAGGGTCAAATTATAGAAATAAAAAATAAACAAAAAATGTTGTTTCCGTCTAAAAAAACGGATCTCAGACAGAAATTGCTCAAACGGATGACAACTGATGCAACAGGATCCGTTTTTTTACAGGATTGTTGTTTTTTTTCCTCTCTTCTTCTGACGGATCAGAAGAACGGAAAGCTAAACGATGATGTGAATGCACCCTAATAATGAAAACAGTTATTTTACCTAATCATTGTTGCAATGCTAGCATAAAACATATATTATTTTTTTTATGTTCACCAGCAGAACCATGTCCACATGTTTTTTTTAAAGCAGCTGTTTTCAAATACGCTTGAGAAGTGGGATTTCTTCCAGGCGTATTGAAGCCGCGTTCCCAACGTCAATGCGGAAAGGCTAAAATATCTGGCAGGATTTCTATCTTTTTTTGGCGAGATTTCGGCATTCTTCCCAGTGGTACATCAGCCTACTGATCTGTCGCTGTTTTAAGCCATGTGAACCTAGCCTAAACCTAAAATTCTAAAAAGCATAACCCATGTGTTAAAAAAAGACAGCTGAAAATCATGTCATTAGCCCAAAAAATAAATAAGCTATAGCTGTTAACTTGTTAATGACGGCTTACTGCTGTATATTTACCGTACAGGCTTAGGTCGGCTGCTAGAGTGATCGGAGAGCGAAATCTTGGGTTGAACGTCATAGCCTGAGGACAATCTAGATTTGCTTCTTTGAGGGACATGGCATACATACATATCTGTGGCTGTGATATCCCTTTAATGATCGAAATGGAGGGCGGCCTTAAAATAATAAAACATTTACTAAGTATTTCTTCAGAATTCTTTGGAAACATTTTTTGCTTTTCGCTATATATCATTTTTGCATTTGCAGTCTTTTCTGAGTACGACCCATTTCCTAATTCACGAGCACTACCAAAGATGAAGTCTCAAGGCAATTTCCGTACCAAATCTATTAAAACAATTGATGGATCCGTTAAGTGCTGCAAAATAGCTTTCTCGTCTATCTTGTTTTTCGCAACTATAGAGATAGGTTGCCATGACAAAAAACTGCAAAAGAAAAATGAATAAAGCGAATATTAACATAAAGAATGATTCCCAAGTCCTGTAATCCGGTGTTAGACGGCCAGAGCATCGAGTAATAATTCCATTTGCATCCACGATACGGGAGAGGTCAGATCTCTGTTCGAGACTCGCACTGGAGTTTATCTCCTCCATCACACAACATCCCGCTATTAATATTTATGTCCGACTTCTCTTAAAGGGGTGTAAACCCAACTTAATTACACATACCTTGCCTGTGGAAGAAAGATGCTTATATACTTACAGTCTCAAAGTTGCGAGAATCAGCCTCTCGGGAACCTGGTCACGTAACGCTCCTCTTCTGCTTTACCAGGTTTCCGTCATGGGCTACGTCCCTTCTTCTGTCGACAGGTCCAGAACTATTCCTCTCCCTGGCAAATGCGCAAAACTCCTGAATCCACTTCATCTGCGCATGCGCCAGGCAGACAAATATTTCTGGCCCCATCCACCGCAGAAGTGACGTCCCATCCATCAAACAGACCGGAAACCTGGTAAAGGATGTTGATGTCGGTGGAAGAGCGCTTTTCTGAAGAGGAGAGACACATGACTGGGGTCCTAAGAGCCAGATAAACACAACTTTGAAATAGTAAGTATATAAGAAGATATGAGAAATTAAGGTGGGTTTATAGGGCCCACTGGGCCCCAGAAAGCCCCTTTAACAGTGAGCAACTTTTCTAGCAGACTAAATTTCATTACGAAGCCGATCTTCCTAATAGGTTCTTGTTTGAGGCCCACGGTCAAAGTTTGTCAGAGAGAATAACGACTTAGTGGTCATCTGTGTATTGCTCTTAGGAACATTTATTTAGTGCACAATTACAGTAGACAATAGAGAAATGGCTTCAATTTTCCCTCCAGAGCTGGAATCAAACATCGCCGCCAACTCATATGTATCTTTGTCAAATGTTCCTTTATTCCGTGGCATGGAAAAGATTGCCAAAGAAAAGCTAAATGAAACCTCTGCCAGGGCCCCCTGGAAATCTTTCCATTGTTTCCCGGATGTATTTGCACAACATCCAACAGCAAATGTGAGCATCGGGCACTCCAGCGCAGTTTAATTACTGCGGATGAGCATGAGTTTTTTGAATTTCTAATTGCTCGAGGTAATTAGTGTTTATCCTGTACAGAGGCTCGTCTTCATGCCGGTCCTTCAAAATATTTTGGAAATAAAATGAAAAACTGCTGCAGTATTTTAAGCCATGATGAAATGAGGCGTCCTGGCTCGTCCTGCTGCTCCAGAGTCTTACAGCCAAGTGACGGTTAATGTATAATGCAGATAAGATGTTCACATTCTGATGCTACGGAGGGTCCAAGTGCCAACACTGACAGTGAGCCTACGGCTCCCGAGGTGAACGTGAAGGGACTGTTTCATAGAAAAATTTACACTCAGCTGATTATCTGGCATTTAATGATGTCACTGCTTCTGAATGATGATGTCACCAGAGCCAACTTGGAGGCCTGAACACCTTATTGAAATTCATGATTAACGGGGTGTTGTTTACTAAGGAAATAACTTTATTTTAAAAAAGGAGACAGAATGAGTAAAAAAAATAAAAAATGAATCATTACTCACTGATCCCAGAATACTGCTTTGGCTCCCACTACTCTCCACTTCCTGCCACCAGGCTCAACACACAGGAAGTAGGTACTACTTCGGTCAGCGATTGGCAAAGAGGGGGCAGTTTAGGGCATTTCCTGTGTACCGAGGCCAGTGGCAGGAAAAAGAGAGCAGTCGGGACAAGAGCAGCAGTCTAAACACCTATGGAAATATTTTGGAGGTTCTCAGAACTGGGTATTTGTGACACAAGTCATTTTGAGGGAATTTATGGCATCTGATCGATCATCCCATTAATTGTACTGAGCTACGTGACATATAAATAGAATATACACTGAGCAAAAATATAAACGCAACACTTTCGGTTTTGCTCCCATTTTGCATGAGCTGAACTCAAAGATCTGAAACATTTTCTACATACACAAAAGACCCATTACTCTCACATATTGTTCACAAATCTGTCTAGATCTGTGTCAGTGAGCGCTTCTCCTTTGTCGAGATAACATTCATTACACGGGCAACAGCTCTGGTAGACATTCCTGCAGTCAGCATGCCAATTGCACGCTCCCTCAAACGTTGTGACATCTGTGGCATTGTGCTGTGTGATCAAACTGCACATTTCAGAGTGGTCTTTTATTGTGGGCAGTCTAAGGCATACCTGTGCAATATTCATGCTGTCCAATCAGCACCTTGATATGCCACACCTGTGAGGTGGGATGGATTATCTCGGCAAAGGAGAAGCGCTCACTAACACAGATCTAGACAGATTTGTGAACAATATTTGACAGTAATGGGTCTTTTGTGTATGCAGAAAATGTTTCAGATCTTTGAGTTCAGCTCATGCAAAATGAGAGCAAAACCGAAAGCGTTGCGTTTATATTTTTGCTCAGTGTATTTTAGGTTTTTGTATGCTTAAAGGATCAACCTCCTCTTCATGACCTATTAGGGCTTATTTTGATGATCTGGAGATTCCAGGGGGAAAGTCCTTCTAGGATTTGGTGGACCATCAGCATATTTTTGAAAGGATTGATTTCCATGATGGGTGCCATGGTTTTTTGGTCCCAATGGTGGATCCAACCTCTAGGTGCCCTACTAATCCGAAGTGCAAAGGGGAAGAGTCTTGCATTTCAGAGCTCCAGTCACAGAGATAATTTTCAGAACAGCTGTTATACTGAGAAGGATCTGTGCCGTTAGTGTGTGGATCCTTCATTCTGAGGATCGGTGGAGGTCCAGGCAGGCGGACTCATGACTAATTAGTAACAGATATACAGTGGCCACTGCAGGAAAAATGTCAGACAAAGCTTCCCGTGTCGAAACCAGCTGTGTGCCATGAGTAATGGGAACCTTACCCTTGTGATCAGCTGACCAGTGTGCCAGTTACTTTCTACAAGTGGTTGCCTCTAATGAGACAACTCCTTTAATGTGAAAATGATTTCCAGTCTACAAAACTTTAGTAAAATTAAATTAAAGCCAAGACAAATACTGATAAGAGTGATAAGAAAAATGCACACGGGGGCCAAGCTGATTGCCGGGTTTATAGTAAAGGTTAAAATGACAACTTTCCTAATTGCTACCATGTTGGGATGAACTTGTGAGACCTTGTGATTATCTGATCTTGGACATAATTCGTTTATCAGAGATGATAAAATGACATTAAATGAGCTTCATGGCTCTGAGAAGGGGAACGTGGTCCAGACCTTCGCACACTAGGTTGGTGGACTGATGCTATGCTCGACATCTATGCCAAGGACGGATGATTAGGTTATGGCTGGCACAAAATGAAGTTTTGGGAATCTAGATTTCAGAGCAGTGTGACGGGATCAAGGACGTGATGTTTATTATTATGTTAACACTTATTCTAAGAGACAAAAACTTCCAAAATTTTGATATTAACCCACCATGCCTATCAGATGTGCAGTACCCCAGAACATAGGTGGACCCTGGAACTTAAAGTGGCCCTGGAAAAAAATCTTGTACCCCATGTTGTAGGCAGGTCCAAATTGAGGGAAGGCAGGACAACACAAGTAGACATGGACAACAGAAGTAGGTGGGGCCTCAAATATTGTAGTGCAGAAAAAAATACCACCCCAGCAGAACCAAATAGCAGAGTGCAGCAGCGTAGTTCATGAGGGCTCCTGCGGCCTTTGGCCAGGTACCTAATTACCTTATGCTCCTAACATTAATTAATGCTTAGAGCATCAGATGATTATGTACCCAGCCGGCAGCCGTGAGAGGGGTCTGGTGAAACCCTTGGCATCGGCCCACTGGGAAATTTCCTTGTAGGGTCTATGGCCAGTCCACCCCTGCCCCATAGCAGAGGTACTTGCAAAGTGTTTGCTGTTTAATGCTTGTCATGCTATTTAATGTCATTCTATGCTCTGTACACCCAGTATGGTAATGTTTGGAAGTGACAGAGTTAATTAACTCTGGGAAGCCTATACAGGAAGCTTGGGCGTGGATCCTAGATCTGCTCTTTGCTGAGTCTAAAGAGTGATAGCCTGGAATTAGCAAGGAATGGAAGCAACTTCATGTGCTCACAGGACTGGACTAGAGCTACAGAGACTGACCGATCTCTGCATAATCTACAGAAGAGAGAAGGAGAAAGACAAATGAGAGAAACTAGAATCTGCATGGCTGTGTATTGGAGTCAATAAGGTAACCTGCTACTAAAAGCTGTTATAAGTTTACTGCAGTGAGGGACACTGTTAAGACACCCTTCACACCTGGACACGACCTGGACAGTTGTATTCCTCAGTGGACATTACAGCCACTATTGCAAGAGTACAGTGACCTGCCATAGATTCTGCAAGAAGAGACTTGAGATAGATAGAAAGGTAAAAGCGTCATAACTCCCATCTTTGCCTAAATCCATGGGAGATGTTTGCACTGTGTACAGTTGGAACTGTGTTGGATGTACTTCAACTCCTATTTTGCACTTCAGTAAAGAGAGGCGTTTATTCTGCTACATCTGGCCTGGTTACTTGGGCACCATACACTGGCCATTGAACTGCACATGCCCTGCCGCGCACCCATACAAACACTAAACATCACGGGCACCTCAACTACCATCAACAGGAACCCCAGAATCAGGGTATGCTCCGATGGAAGAAAGGGTGCACCCGCCCTTCACTGCCCGGCCCTAGGGTGATATGGTGTGAAGAAAGCCACTGTGATTGACTGTGACAGACAGAGCCAGTGCCACTCCTACGCTCTTCTCCGTCTCCTCCTGGGTTTGCCGCAGATGCCAAGTCAGATACATTAATTATGGCACTCATCTCCAATTGCATCCAACTCAACCAATATATACTGATGGGGCACTTTTTTGGGCTCCCTTAGGTTCCATGAGCGACTGCTACCTCTGAAGCCCTATAGTTACACCCCTCCTGAGGGGTCTTAAAGGGTCATCCACAACATGATGCCAGAAAATAGTACAGATTTTGTATATTTTGTATTGGGGCCTAAGATCCTCCAGTTACACCTCAGAAGACTCGGAGACAATTTCTCATGTTTTTCTCAAGGCACCAAGAGTAGTTTCCTTGAGTGCATGTTTCCTTAGTGATGTACAGCCCTGGAGACCTTAAGCCGACAAAGCATTCATGAATGAGTCAAACTCATTCATGACAACCAAAATAGTAAATTAAGTATCTTAAACCAGCTATAAGCCAGGAAAAAAGTTAATTAGGTGGTGAGGACAGCGGCTACGTGGGTGACCTTCATCAGACCACATGTATCTATTTATTAGAGCAAATCTCACCTTTAAGTATCTCCGGTTCATATTTAATTGTATTCGGTCTTTAGCGGTTGTGTTAAATTAGCAAAATTTTTATTTTTTTGCCAATTAAGGGAAATTATTGGAGATCACATAATAAAAATGTATCTCACAGACGTCTGATCTAACTGGACCTGAGCGGAGGAGACATGATCATTAAGTACAATTTTACGGAAGATCAAAGGGACCGTTCTGGAAGGAGACAGGTAGGAAATCTCTGGTTCATCGTCAGGTTAGAAGTACGTTGGATAAGTCTATTTTCTATGGAGAAATTGTGCCAATTTTCTAGAATTTTTTAAATACAAGAAATATTCAAATGCAGAATGTAAAAAAAATAATATATGGAGAAACAAGGTTCTGGATAACGATGTCAGATGCTCATTGAGCTGTGCAAAGTTGTCTCCTGAAGAAATTTTTAAATTTTTAATTTAAGCTTCAATACTGGACACGATCTATGGACAAAGGTGGCGCTGTGTCTAAGAAAAAGCAGACTACTATTTTTTATCTTGGACTGCCCCCTTCATTTTAGGGAAATTAACTAGATTTATGCATGTAGAAAAGAAATAATGTTTGGACGGCCATATTGGCGCAGCGTGGTTTGGATGCATTATAGATTGCAATGAATGTGCGTTTGGTTTATCTAGAATTAAAAATAAATAAATAAAAAAATGGCAGCTTTCTTCCAAAAACACCAACATCTGTCCATGATTTGTGCAGCTCAGCTCCACGGAAGTGAATGAGACTTTGGTGCAATACCAGGCACCTACCTGTAGACAGGCATGGCACTGTTTTTGTAAAATATTCAGCCATAAACCCGCTTAAAGGGGTTGTCCCACAAAAAATATTCTACAGTTTTCAAACCAACTCCTGGATATGAACACAATAAAAAATTTAGCATAACTGCTGAGCTATTGAGTAAAATGTATCTGTAAAGCACCACCTGCTGTTTTATTTATTTATTTTTATTTCTTTGTCTGACTCACTGAGATGGTCACACATGCTCAGTTTCATCCTTCAAATGCCTCCTGAGCTGTGATAGGGAGAGAGCTGCAGCAGAATGGACACGCCCCCTGAGCTGTAGCAAAACATACTCTCCCCTTGAGCTGCCAGCTTGATATAAATCTAGTAGAGCAATGCATGGGGGATCTCTGGTTCCATGTGGAGGTACAGGGCTGGTTCTAGCTTTGTTAGAGATTGTCATGTACTAGATGATGTCTGATTTTCATTTTTTACATTAGTCATGGGAGAACCCCTTTAATATTCAGAAGTTAATTTGTCAGAAGTATCAATAAATTATTTTCCCCAGTAAGAAATGGAGTAGCAGATACCAGACCTCCGGTGGTGCAGCAGAGCGGTTATCATCCTTGCCATCTAATGATAAGGAGATGACTCTACTGACTCTTCCCAAGTCTACACAGAAAAGCTGAAAAATAAGCTTTGGAAAACAAGAAATATTTAACAGTAGTTATATATCTAAAAAATATATTAAAAAAGGATATTTCCAAATTGTCATTTTCTGATACTTTCCGTTTAAAATGGGATTTTAATCTAATTCACTTGAAAGAAGAGGAAGAACTTGATGTTTTCTGCTTTTTATTTTAAAGAATATAAGGTCTGGCAGAAGCTGACACAGTCTCAGGCTGCACTTAGTCGACTGCTCTTGACTCGAGCTTGGACAATAGGTTTTGAAGCCGTTGTTATTATGTTCCGGCGTTATTCCATGTGACTTCTCGACGCTCTGACCCAGCAGGATTTAGACTTTGCCACTTTGTGCATTTCCTTCATTTAGCTGTGATACTTGACCAGGAAGCCTTGTTTTTTTCCCGCTTTTTTTTCTTTTGTACAATTTGTCTTTTCACCAATTCTGTATTCTACCCAAAATTTCTTAAAGGGAACTCGTCCATTTTCTCTTGTATAAATCAAGGTATGTCACAGGGTGTTTAAAAAATATTTTGATTCTTAGATTTTTTTTGGGCTGTATGATTTTGGGTAACATCTGCAGAGCATGCCCACTAGCAATGAATTTTATTGTGTAGAACCTATGCCGTACTGCGTGTAACAGGGCACAGAAATGGACTTCACCAATAGCAGCCGCCTTACCAACAATGGATCTTGGTGCTCAGATACCCTCAGGACTTGCAGTAGAGCTGAATTGCACAAGAACCAGACAGTCGCAAAAACAAATATGAAGTGCACATCAATACTGGTAGAAAACAAGACTCTGAAACAAACTCATACAGTAGATGGCAGGAAGTGAATGATGAGGGTCACAGAAAGAGGAGATGATCCAGTAAGATGTATGGCCTACCGGTAGACAGTGGGTGACTGACAGAAAAGGAGTAATACTGAACTGACCTGGTCTGAATTCAAATCAGCTAGGACAAAACAAAATGCAAATACAAACCCCCCAAAACAGAAAAAAAAGACTGAGGAACTACACAGCCTAGAAAACACAGAAAACACACTAGACCAGAACAAGATACAATCCAGGAACTATAAATCCAAGAATACACAACAAAGTACAAAATATCTGGAAAGAAATGTATATGTAAATGTGCTATACCTAACATTCAGAATGGAGAAAGGCCTGGATATATAAAGGCTCAAAAATCAGCAACTCAACCCTAATCAACCCGGCAAAGCTAGGCAATAACTAAGCCCAGATTTCGATGGAAGGCTGCTGAATAGCAACTACAAAGTTAGGAACTAGGTGAACGTGAGACAAACAGGAGTCTCTTTCTTGTAACACTGATGTGGACGTTTCTAAAAGAAGCAAAAAAGAATGAACACTAGACCTCTGTAAATAACTGGCAATAAAAATATAGAAGGTGATAAATTCACCTTGAAGGCACTGCCTTAGCTGGACAATCCTTTCTCATATGGCCTATTTGGCTTCCGTCAATTGGGTCACCATTTAGGAACCAAAGATTATGGTCCCTAGAAAGAGTGACTTCTCTCAAGAAGGAATGACGGCACGTTACATGGTCACTGATACCTTTGAATAGCCGACACATGGGACTACATTTCCCCTGCCGAGGATATGAATAGTTGCCCAAAATCTCCCCCCAGTCATAAGCTGAATTCATGGTGTCATCTTGAAAGGTGCAATTTCTCCAATGGTTGTGTTCAGTCCTCCGTCTACAATATGACGTGTAATCAAGTTATCAAACGCAAATGGATGAAAATCAATTCTTTTCAAACATAACTTTAAATCAGACACTAAAAATGGATCCATCTGAAGACGACGATTCTACGCGCACAAACAGCAATCAATTCGAAAAGCGTGACTACAGCACCATAGGAAATACTAACCTGTTGAAAAGTAATGCAGCAAGTGAGAATGCTCTTGCCGGTTCCTGGAGACCGTCCTGCAAACTGGATCAGGGGGATCAGGGGCGGTAACCCTTGGGGCTATTTTGCCCTGAAAGTGCCTATGATACACGGTGCCAGTCCTGACAATGGTTGTCCTGCTCCTACCAGCAATAAAAAAGCCCTAAGCATTTCCCTACTTGAGGACCCTACTTATTCCTATGTGTTTTATTCAGATTGAACCAACCTAATCGAGGGACATGAAAGAGTAAGAATATGTTGAAAAAATAAAATGCAACAACACTCTGCAAACCAAATAAAGTACAAAAAGTATTCTAATGCTAATGCTGTGCTTATTAAATACATTTGAGATTCTTGGCAAATACATTTCGTACAAAATTATTTGGGCCCGTCTACCACACGTCAAGGCGATCTCTGTAAGACGGGAACCTAACACTAAATTCTACCTGTTATGTGCCATGACGGCTACCAAGAAATTCAGGGAGTGGGTCCACCTGCATGCTGGGTCCACCTTAATTTTTGTCATTTTTGGTGCCAAAATAGCCTCCACTAAATCCGGGGAATTCAGGTACCAACATGCATGCCAAGCCCACGCCACACCTCTCCTAGTGCCAAATTTCCCCCAATGAGAGTCCACCCTATACCTCTCCTGATGCCAAAAGGCTTCCAGTGAGTAAAGGAGAGCAGGCTAAGCTTTATACTTACACTAATTAAAATCAGCCTATGGGGAAGACAGGCCGGTCAGGAGTGCAAGTGGAACCTACACTCCCTGAAATGTATGGTAGCCGTCATGGCACATAAAGGGTAGTATTTAGTGTTAGGATCCATCTTACAGAGATCGCCTTGACGTGTGGCAGACGGGCCCAAATGATTTTGTATAAAATGTATTTGCCAAGAATCTCAAATTTATTTATTAAGCACAGCATTAGCATTAAAATATTTTTTGTACTTTATTTGGTTTGCAGAGTGCTGTTGCATTGTATTTTTTCCTTGTGTTTTCAGCCATAGCAACGTGCACCTGTGCTTTGGGATGTGCTGACTAAGCCCTTTTTTCTTTGCAGTTAATAAGAATATGTCACATTATCTTCTAGAGCTATCTTTAAGATAGGTCCAGGGGTGCAACACCAATGAGGCCTCAGGCAGCACCAGGTAGGGGCAAGAGGGGGGCAGCAGAAGGGCCATGGGCAATGAGCGCTTTCATTGTGGAGAAGGGGCTAGGATAAGAAATTGGCATTGGGGGGAGTGCCGTTTCAGTTTTCGCCTCAGGCAGCAGAAAGGCTAGGTGCACACCTGGATAGGTCACCAATATATCGTCCGACTCCCAGCACCCCCGGTGATTGGCTCACTGAATGGGTCAGGGGGCTCCCTTAGATTTTGCTGGAGTGCCACAACCCCTTCAGTCAGGTGATAGGGCTGTCATAGTTGGACCACACCAATCTGATAATCTGATATAGATGACTAGAGATTGGTGAGTCGATTTTAAAATTTGACATGCACATTTCAAAAAGTTCTGATGCAAACAAAAAAGAAAGAGAAAGAGAGAGAGATAGAGAAGGAAAGTTTTCCAGGTAAGTGGGAGGATTTTGATTCGGGTTGTTTATTTGGAGCCAAATCAAATCATTTGGCCGATTCAGCCAACTCAGACTCAAATAAAATTTTAAGAAGTTTGCTCATCTCTACTGTTGGCCCATTATCAGATTGGGAGGGGCACCAGGAGGCGGACCACCCCTGCTCACCAGATATTGACAGCATATCCTAATGGGTGGAGGTTGTACTTACTTTTTCCTATTGGTGTTCCTTGAGTATAATAAAAAATAGCTGCTTTCTTCCAAGAACACCTCCACACCTATCCATGGGTTGTGTCCATTATGGTAGCTCAGCTCTACACCTGTCCATGGGTTGTGTCCGGTATGGTAGCTCAGCTCCACACCTGTCCATGGGTTGTGTCTGGTATGGTAGCTCAGCTCCACACCTGTCTCTGGGTTGTGTCCGGTATGGTAGCTCAGCTCCACACCTGTCCCTGGGTTGTATCTGGTATGGTAGCTCAGCTCTACACCTGTCCCTGGGTTGTGTCCAGTATGGTAGCTCAGCTCTACACCTGTCCATGGGTTGTGTCTGGTATGGTAGCTCAGCTCCACACCTGTCCCTGGGTTGTGTCGAGTATGGTAGCTCAGCTCTACACCTGTCCATGGGTTGTGTCTGGTATGGTAGCTCAGCTCTACACCAGTCGCTAGGTTGTCTCCAGTATGGTAGCTCAGCTCCACACCTGTCCTTGGGTTGTGTCCGGTATGGTAGCTCAGTTCTACACCTGTCCATGGATTGTGTCCGGTATGGTAGCTCAGCTCCACATCTGTCCATGGGTTGTGACTGGTATGGTAGCCCAGCTCCACACCTGTCTATAAGCTGTGTCTGGTATGGTAGCTCAACTCCACACCTGTCCCTGGGTTGTGTCCGGTATGGTAGCTCAGCTCCACACCTGTCCATTGGTTGTGTATGGTATGGTAGCTCAGCTCCACACACTGTCCAGGGGTTGTGTCCGGTATGGTAGCTCAGCTCCACACCTGTCCATCGGTTGGGTCCAATATGGTAGCTTAGCTCTACACCTGTCGCTGGGTTGTCTCCGGTATGGTAGCTCAGCTCCACACCTGTCCATGGGTTGTGTCCGGTATGGTAGCTCAGCTCCACACCTGTCCATTGGTTAGGTCCAATATGGTAGCTCAGCTCTACACCTGTCGCTGGGTTGTCTCTGGTATGGTAGCTCGGCTCCACATCTGTGACCGGTATGGTAGCCCAGCTCCACACCTGTCCATGTGTTGTGTCCGGTATGGTAGCTCAGCTCCACATCTGTCCATGGGTTGTGACTGGTATGGTAGCTCTGCTCCACATCTGTCCCTGGGTTGTGTCCGGTATGGTAGCTCAGCTCCACACCTGTCCATTGGTTGTGTCTGGTATGGTAGCTCAGCTCCACACCTGTCCATGGGTTGTGTCTGGTATGGTAGCTCAGCTCCACACCTGTCCATGGGTTGTGTCTGGTATGGTAGCTCAGCTCCACACCTGTCCCTGGGTTGTGACGAGTATGGTAGCTCAGCTCTACACCTGTCCATGGGTTGTGTCTGGTATGGTAGCTCAGCTCTACACCTGTCCATGGGTTGTGTCTGGTATGGTAGCTCAGCTCCACACCTGTCCCTGGATTGTGTCCAGTATGGTAGCTCAGCTCTACATCTGTCCATGGGTTGTGTCTGGTATGGTATCTCAGTTCTACACCTGTCCATGGATTGTGTCCGGTATGGTATCTCAGCTCTACACCTGTCCATGGGTTGTGTCTGGTATGGTAGGTCAGCTCTACACCTGTCGCTAGGTTGTCTCCAGTATGGTAGCTCAGCTCCACACCTGTCCCTGGGTTGTGTCCGGTATGGTAGCTCAGTTCTACACCTGTCCATGGATTGTGTCCGGTATGGTAGCTCAGCTCCACATCTGTCCATGGGTTGTGACCGGTATGGTAGCCCAGCTCCACACCTGTCTATAAGCTGTGTCCGGTTTGGTAGCTCAACTCCACACCTGTCAATGGGTTGTGTCCGGTATGGTAGCTTAGCTCCACACCTGTCCATTGGTTGTGTATGGTATGGTAGCTCAGCTCCACACCTGTCCATGGGTTGTGTCCGGTATGGTAGCTCAGTTCTACACCTGTCGCTGGGTTGTCTCCGGTATGGTAGCTCGGCTCCACATCTGTGACCGGTATGGTAGCTCAGCTCCACATCTGTCCCTGGGTTGTGTCCGGTATGGTAGCTTCGCTCCACCAAAGTGAATGGGGCTGAGGTGCAATATCCTGCACGTCCCCTGGGAAGGTGTGGCGCCTTTACTGGAAGCCATGTTTCTGTAATCCTGGACAGCTCCTTTAAGTACGTCATACGTTTACCCAGTTTTACTTTATCTGATATCAGATCCTGATACCATCCATCCTCCACCATCATCTCCTGAACTCCTAAAAGGGGGCCATTTTTTTCTTCATGTAACTGGATGAGGCCTCGGAGATGTTGAGGTGGTTAATGCTCCGTATACATAATGACATGTATATACCTGCAGGTCGTCTGCCTCCCACTCTCCACAGTCCTTCCCACGGTTAGACTGAGATGTGACGGCAGGACTTGGTTGCCATGGCAACTGCTGAGGACCCGTTCTGGTGCTTTTCCTTGTTCTATGGTAAATGTATTGTCAATATTGAAAGTTCAGCTTGTGCCCTTCGGAACCAAAGATGGGAGCTGATCCTGCACCAGAAGAGCATAAGGCCTGCCATATAGCGACATTACCCAGAATTAACCCCTCGAAATGTCAGCACTCACCCATCCCATTAGTAGCAGTGGTAAGATTATGTCATGGAGGTTAACGTCTATAACTCTGCATTCTACCGTACCTCTGTTATTCCTTCTAGCCATTAAAAAATGAATAATAAAGTGTTATAGTAATAGATACCCCAGAACTGTTAATTCATGAAGAATACAATACTGAAACAGACGTGTCGGCAGTGCTGAGTACCTCCATAATAATAGTGCCAGGGGGTCAGTGTTACAGTGCCCCAGCTATTATGCCCACATGTCCTCATGATTAATGATAGTGTGAGTCATAGTGCCCCCCTAATAGTAAATATATTAAAGAACAGACATACACGTGCAGCACAGGGGAGTGTGGAGAGGATGGGAGTAGTAGTAGACAGGACGTAGGTGGTAGTCACAGGGATCACAGTGTCTTGGCTTCTCTCCACCAAACCTCGCTCAATTCTAAAGCTGGTTCAGTGGTGAGGGGTGTGTGTGTGTGTGTTCTAGTTGGGATGATGGGAGTAGTAGTTCCCCCAGGGCACACCCTGTGTAGAGTCTCCTGACTGGTGGAAGGTGGGATGCCCTTTGTGTTTGTGTGCGAATTGATAGGCAAAAGACTGAGATGAAGTTGGACATGTAACTCTACGTCCACACAAGATGGAGGCAGATTCCTAACCAATGATTGGGCTGCAGCGAGGGTTCCCAATTCTCAATGTCCTCTCAGATGCAGGGGTCTGTTTCTGTTGATGTGGTTCCTCATACAGTAGTTTCCTTGCCATGCAGTTCCCAGCTAAGGGTGCGCAGATATCTTACATTTTCCTCAGTTGCAGTGAGTTGCAGAACGTCAAGTCACCAGCAGCAATGACAGATGCAAAGACCGACCCGAAGCCTAAGTCTCAGTCCACACTATAAGGTCCATAACTAAAATGTTCTCCTTACAGACTGTACCCTGCAGTCCTCTCTGCGGCACACTGGTCAGGTCAGCTGCATGAATGGCTAGACCATGCTTATAGCCTAAGGGTACTGGCACACAAAGAAGCCGTGATCCGGTTGGGTTGGGGCCGTGCTGCAGTCAAGAACCGTGTGGCCCATTAGCCCGCAGTTTCCTTATATTTAACTAATTAAGACTGCACTTCATTGTTAATGGCCGCATGGTATTGAAGGTCCAAACGTCTCATGCACATGACCATATGTATTTTGCTGTCTGCAAATTGCACTTCTACAAAACACAGATACCGTCTGTGTTGCATCCACATTTTTTTACGGACCCGTGGTCTGCATTTTGCGGCCAAGTATAGGACAACTGTATTACTTTCACATCCGTTTGTCCATTCTGCAAAAAGATAGAATATGTCTGCAAAATGTGGACCATGGACCCATTGAAGTCAACAGGTCCCAAAAAAAAGTGGGCATTTTAGAGGTGAGATCCGGTTTGTGCTGAGCATATGTTGTGGTGAACAAGGACACAGCGATGGTTCCTTGCAGTCATCCCAAGTCCACCACATCTCCATGTTCTCCTTGTGGTATTGTTTTCTTGCGCAGCTTGATGTGTTTGCTATAATTATAAACTTAGAGAAACTTTCCAACCAATGCTTGGCCATACTGGACTGACATCATAGAAGTTTTAAGAGTAGCCACCCACCCACTCAGTATCAGCTGGGGGTCCTTGGGCCTACCAGAGGAAGTAATTTTGAGCACTCCATCCATACAGAACACGTTTCGGTTGTACACACAAGGCCGAAGATCAATATGAGCTAATAGGTTATTTGTGATCAACCCACAAATAACGGGTTTACAGGCGTCGACCAGAAAGCCGATTGTGGGGAAGGAAGCTGTGAATTTACATGTAGCCATCTCCTCCACAGTATGAGGATGACTGATGGCTATTGTCATCGTTTGTCCTCATACAGAATCATTCTACAAGAAACGATGATTGATGTGCCTGCAGGAACAAAAGGATCACCCGATGAATAAACGTTTTGCTCGTTCATTGGGTGATTAGCGGCACATTTAGACGGGCAGATTGTTAGGTCAGGAATGTTTGTTCCCAAAAATCTGCCCAGCAATTGGGCAGTGTAAAATCCAGCTTAAGACCCCAGTAACAAGTGATTGGTGCCTAAGTCTCCTTCGAATTGCGGTTGCATTCTCCTTGGGCTTATTATTGTGTCAGGGTGATCCTCTGGTGGGCCTATCCTACCCAATGTCCAAGGCCACCATCAAAAATACCTTGGCCCAGTGGTCAGCCCCCTGGACTCCCTATTCTGTTCATCATCTCCCACCTTGTATCCTACGGCATACATTTTGTGGGTATCTGTAGAAGGCTTCTTCTCAATGTGACCCAGTAATTTTGAAATGAAGTGTCATAATATGATCTTTATGTTTCCTCTTGGTCCCATGCCATATATTTAGTGGGTCCACGTGAAGTGAAGGGCACCATGTTGGGAACCAGTTTTTCCCACCACCGCCTATTAACATTGCCCTTTCATTTTCTAAGTGACACTTTGTAGTTCCCAAGTAACAACTTATAGTTAGCGAGTGGGAAGCAGTAAGTTCCGGTCCCTTATATTGTTGAGCCCTTGACACCTTGACCAGCTCTACCACCCTGACGGCAGCCATGCCTGTACTTACGTTACCTTCACCAGTTTCCGATTGACGTACCAGGTTCCACGTCAGAAGACAAGGAGGCTGGAGTCAAACTGTAGCGGCTTCAGTGCTGTATACTGTATCTCGTCTTACAGGCATTTATAGAATTCCCCTTTAACCGCTTAGTAGGTAGACCCCAATGAACATGATGCTACAACTCAAGGACTAGAAGAAGATGTAAATGTAGCTGTCAGGACGAGTCAGCTCAGATCCCAGGCTCATCTTTTAATCATAGAGTGAGCGATCACATGAGTCATATGGCGGAAAAGTTCTGAAAAGTGATGTTTCCCTCTAAAAAATTGATGCCGTCGCTTTAATTTAAAAGTTCTTCATATAGGACGCACTTTGCAAGAACTGTGCCAGCCACTCCGAGCTATTCGGGATGGAGCAAGGCCTTGTTACATTCCGGCATTTGGTCCGCTCACGCTTCACTAGTTTTACTGTTTAGCTGTGAAACCTTTATCATAAGTGTCATCTGGCATTAACATTGCAATAAGGTAATTATTACGCCTCGCTCGTTAAAAGCAGCCTCCATCACCCGAGACAGTGACGGATGACAACCGCGGATATAATGACACACGAGTTCCAGGAAAAGCCTGCAGTCTTCAATGAGCGAGAGGCCCCAAAACAACGCAGAACTGAAATGGACCCTGTGATTTTACCCTTCGGCTTGCGTTACGATTGAGGCTACTTTCACACTTGCATTGTTTTCCGGTATTGAGATCCGGCAGAGGATCTAAACGCCGGAAAAAAAAGTTTCAGTTTCGTCCTCATGAACTCTGATCAGTTCAGGATGCATCAGGATGTCTTCCGTTCTTGTCAGCATTTCGTTTTGTGATCGGACACAAAATCGCTGCAAGCGGTCATAAAAACGGAAAAAAACGGACCCAGCACTGAAAACAATGTAAAAGTCAGTGCTGATAGATCCGTCACCCATTGACTTTCAGTGTATTTAGTGACGGATCCTTTTTTTTTACCATTTTGATTTCACACAACTGCACTCTAACGGAACGGATGCATCCTGAAATCAAAACGGCTTAATTCCGGTATTGAGAACATCTGCTGGTATTGTCGGGTCTCAATACCGGAAATAACAACGCAAGGGTGGAAGTATCCTGACTTGCGTTTCTTGGGTTGGCAACATTTTCTTGGTTTCTTGCTTGGCGTGTGATGGCTGTGATAACCGTCTCACTCCCGACCATGCCGATTGTTCTGGGATGTTACTTTATTACATTCTGGGGTTGTCCGACCAAAATATAAAATGTATTACAGACGGGGTGCGTAAAAAACAAAACAAACAACCTTCACTCACCTTCAGAAAGTCCTGCCCTTCCAGCATCACGGCTCCTGTACCAAGTATTTTCAGGCTTCGCCAGACTGGATATCGATCCGTTCTCTTAATGTGACTGCCTTAGCCAATCATTGACCCCAGCCGGCACGTGGCCGCTGAGACTCCATGATGGTTTATTGATTTCTCCACATAGTTCGGACTACCTGGTTTCCTCATTGGCTGACATGCGGCTAGGTAGTCACTGACTAGGACTGGGAACAAGCCAAGTTTGTTAATGAAGTCGTAGGAAGTCGAGAAGGATATGGATTCTTCCAGAGCTGGTGTGTCAGGGCTGAGAAACCTTTTTAGTTACCTCCAGAATATTCTCTGCAGTCCTCCCGTTCCTCTGCTATGAATTAAGCATGAATGACAGCCAGTCCTCCACCGCGCGTCAGTAATTGGGGCACACCGTGTTCTGTGCAGAGGTTTTACAAGTCTTACTGTCATTTAGAATTTTTTCCAAGGAACTTGTGGTGCATAACGCTCGGGTTATTATAATTGTAGGCTCAAAATAGGACCCAGTCAGGACCTGAACTGAATTTTTTACATTTATTTTTATTTTTATTCATGACATAGAAAAGGCACACAAGACGCAGTTCCTGACCAGTGAATTTTACATTTGACTTGAAATGGAAAGTGCTTGAGAGGAGAAGACCCTTCTGATACCGTCTGAAGTGTTGCTCCATGGCTAGTCCACAGCGCCCACACCAGTGGCACTGCCTCGCCACTTATCAATGAACCCTGCTAGAACCACATTTCCATAGCGCCCACACCAGTTCCGCTGCCTCGCCAATACACCCCAGTAGAACCACGTTTCCTTACATTAATACCCTTATTACTTAGAACATCATATTTTCTTGCAAATACACTTTCCCATCATTTTGAAGTGACGTACATTTTCTAACATTCTTACTATGTCAACCCCAAAAACATAAAATACAAGATTTACAGTAATGTGTCTCTACAGAACTCCCCATGGTTTACATAAAATATCAATATATTCAGAGCACAGTGACATACACCATACAATCAGCTTCTGATTTTGCCATCAAGTCATCTATTCTTATGCTATGCCATTCATCTATTATTCCTGCTAGAAGATTATGAATGCATTGCCAGCGGTCTGCAATAAAGGTCCAGCTGGGTGTTACCAATTGGGGGTGTGTCCCTGCACAGTCCGACACTAATTAGTGTTGCTTGGTGTTAAAGTGTGCAAGGATACCCCCTCCAAACTGGTAACACCCAGATGGTAATAAGTTTGTAAATGTCTAGTAGGAATAGAAGAGGAATGGCACAACATAGAGTCAAAGGAGATGTCTATAATTTTGACATTAATGGCCTGTCCTCAGATCGGTGGAATCTGACGCCCTGCAGGTGATCGCTGATCAGCTGTTACCTTGTAGTCGGTGCCAGTACTACAAAGCTCTGTCCATCATGTAGTAGACGGAGCTGGTAATTGTAGTGCTGCGCCCATTGATCTAGATACTGCAGTAACCAGCTCTGTCCACTATGCCAAGGATGGAGCTGTGTAGCTCTGGCACCGACTTCCCGTGCCGGAGCTACAAGGTGACATCTGATCGGTGAAGCTGCAGGGTGTCGGACCCACTCTGATCTGATATTAATGGTCCATCCCGAGGACAGGCCGTCAATATCAAAATCATGGACATCCCCTATGACATAATTTTACCGATTGTCTCGCGGTGATATATTGGACTCAATCCATAGTCGCATGACTTGCTGCCCCCGTCCTAAATCTTCCATGTGCTATTCTATTCTCTTCAAAGCAAGTAATTTCCTCTGATAGACGACCAGAGAAACAACCTGCTCCGTGAGGCTTGAGGACCCACAAGTGTAAACAAGAAAGAATAGAATGGGAAAAGAAACATTTGATAACAGAGCAAAATAAGGAACATTGGGTCCCAAGTCATTAGCCGAACAATAACAGAACTTGTTGAGTTGGATCATCCGTTTCTCTGACACTTGGCTGACAGGAATATCAATTCACCAGCTCCACGAGCAACCACGCATCGCACTGCAGTAATAACACTACAGCCACTGGAATCGCTGAGCCGCCCGAACGGCAAAATCCCAGTCAACAAACTTCATACTGGGCTTAATGGTTGTAATAAACAATCATCGTTCATTTCTGTGATATTCATTAAAGGCACATCATCAAGGGTCTTAAGTGGTATAAGATTGCAAATTAATTTACTCTCTGAGAGATAACTTGGAGCCTTTGGGACCCAATGCAAAATCTGTAATGAGCCCCCACCTGCCGTGTGCTATTTATATTACTGGGGTTGTTTTATGTAGATCCCGGGTCTGACTGCTACCTCTGCACCTATCAGGGAGAAATAGTGGAACTAAATGCACACTGCATGCCTCACTACTCCCTTAAACTCCCTTATCACATAATCCAACGTAGAAGAAAATTAAAAATGGAACATACAAACACCTAATCATATGATCATAGACAGGCTATACCTTCCCAACAGCACCACATACCGCCGTGCAGCACAAAACACCTCCCCGGCAGTGACAAACAAATACCACAGTGCAGCATAAAGTAACCCCCTAGCAGCGACAAGCAAATTCTGCAGTGCAGCACAAAATACCCCTTAGGGCGGGTTAACATCAACATTATGAATTCCATTATTGCTTTCCATTATAACTTGGTTATAACGGAAAATAGTGCAGCACAAAATATCGCCCTAGCAATGGTAAACAAACATTACAGCACAAAATACCTCACTAACAGTGTCAAACATATACCACAGTGCAACACCACTGGCAGCAGCATTGTCCCCCTTTTCAACCCTTTCCCACTGGCAGTAGCATTGTCCCCCTTACTACTTGTCTCTGGCATTGTAGAGCAGATTACCTGTCAGGGCCTGACAAAGATCGAGGACTACTTTATGAGTCATTGTCATGTAGGAATTGACATGCAGCAAACCCTGTCTCCTTCCACAGAATGAGGGTAATCAATAGGCTCATCCCATCAGTTTAGCAGGCACCAATCTAATGGCCAAAGCTGGCCATGCACTTGTTTGGCTTGCAACTATCCCTTCGGAACTCATCTCAACTGAGTATACATGTGTTCTGAATCAGGAGAGGGAAGTAGGCTGTGTTATGTATGGACAAGGGTTGTGGACCTACTATGCCAACTAACTGGTTTGACTTTGGGCTATTCCTGAGGGCTTTTACTGGTGGTCCCCTGGTTTTCGCCCCTTTAACCCCTATTCAGGGATCTGGTCTTCGCTGCAGAGGAGCCACCGGGCTGCTACCTTTTGAAATAGTCCTGATGTAGTTGGCAGGTGTCCCTTGGAGGACAGAGACACCGGTGCAAGGCACCAGAGGAACAGGCAAAGTACACAGACGGAACCAAGCTGAGGTCAGGCAGAGAAAGTACATGCAAAGCCAAGGACGGTCCAGGGCAGACGGAACTAGGTCAGACGGAACTAGGTCAGAATACAGGCCAACTAACAGATCAAGGTCACAGGCAAAGGTTAGGTTAGATGATTGACAGACTGGGTACAGAGACAGACAAACAGATTACAGCTCGACTACATGCTCCAGCAGGCAAGCGATAGGACACACAGCCAAACATCTATAGCAGGACACACAGAGCATGGTAGAGTTAACCCCTACAGTGCCACAGAGTGCTGTGAGTAAATGATAGGCCGAGTGTAACAAGCTGCTGACAGACTCCTCTAACGATGGCTTATTTGCCTGAGAACAAAAGGATTGGGCATGTTAAAATCTAACTGCCCGATCCTTCTACCCCCCTCTGCTATTGTGGGGCATTGAGTCAACAACATGAAGATTAGATGATCCGATCCCACTGGAATCTGTTGGTTTGGCTGACACTATTCTAATGCTTATGGTCAGCTTAAGATGGTCCATCTCGGATCGTCACTTTATCTCTTGAGTGTACATCTTTCTTTGCTTTTGATTGCTCTCATTAGTTTACGTTTTGCGGCTCCACATTAAGCCTTTTCATTTATTTTCTATGCATATGTTGATATTTCTCTAGCCCCATGAAACTTGCGATTCTAATTAGATTTCCGTGCTTGACCCCTAAGGTCACTTTTCAGTTATATTCCCCGACCTCTCTCCGTGGTTTCAGTGATTTCCATAAAATAAATCTGCACAGAATATTCATCCCCATGCTTATGTCTATAATGAATAAAAACCCACCGACATGACAATATTAACAATATTAATGAAGAAAGCTACCCAAGAAATCCAATGACTTGACCTAAGGTGCCTCTCCACAGCTCTTGATATGGTGCCACCATATATTTTATATGCAATACCCTAGGAAAATATCCGAATCAGAACCAAAGTAGTGATATGTGGAGAAAAAAAGTGGGGTGGGGTTCAGTGTCTCAAGGTGGAACACCTTCCAAATAAATGTCATTGAGAAGGTATGATCAAGTTGATCAATTATCTGTTCTGTGTGAATGGGTCAGTGATGTATGGGACTCTAGACAAGATAGTCCTAAGGATTTGGGAAGCAACTGTGTCAAGGTTTGCTGTTCATTTGAACACCCTATGAGGGAATTTTGAGTTAGATGAGGATCTTCAGATTGGCTGCAAAGAGCGTCCCTCACTCTGGAGGACCCTCAGACCACTGATTTCAAAAGGCACGATGTAATACTTAATTTCCCCTGAGGAGGTGCTGTGGGGAAGTTGACCATAGATGACAGCAGATTATTTCAGCAGCAGGAAACCTTATGAACCGCTTGTCTTACCATCCGATGAGCCTTCCCAGAAACAAAGGGATTGTCCAACGTGGTCAACCCCTTTAAGAACTGAAATACAAAATTTCAGTTTCTTCAGATTTTATAGTTCTTGACTGACTTGACTGCTCACGTTCCCTGGTAATTTAACAATATGCAAATTAGCCAAGAGTGATATGGGAATATTGGCTAACAAAGCCCTGAACGAGTCCGCGGATCATTTGTAACCGTTTTAATCATTCAATTAATCGCGCAAGTCTGACAAAATAAAGCTCTCAATGCAGAGCTACATTAATCAACTCTACAT
Organism: Bufo gargarizans; assembly: GCF_014858855.1. Classification (NCBI taxonomy): domain Eukaryota; kingdom Metazoa; phylum Chordata; class Amphibia; order Anura; family Bufonidae; genus Bufo; species Bufo gargarizans. The sequence continues at coordinate 37,852 of NW_025334501.1, read as the reverse complement.
TGAGAAAAATAGATATTCTGGGTAAACAACGTGATAAAGCAGGAAGCACTTAGTCAGTTCTGGGAGCTTTCTCTTGGCTCAAGTTTGGAGATAAAAGTTTAACTTCTCTTTATCATAAAATAAAATGACTGCAAAATACCAAGTGGAACAAGAGTATTTGTATTCTGTGACAATGGCTCCTAGGTAACCCAAGCGCCAACTACCTTGAAGCTATCAAATGCAAGCAATTTACAGGAATAATTGCCTCCTATTGTTCCATACCATGAAAAGGATGAGAACATGAGAAAGAATATTAATACTTACGTTCAAAACATTTTTTTTTACATGCGAAAATATAATATCTCATCTTGTTCATCTATCATGGGTTATTCCAAAGTTCAATTCTAGAAAAGGACAGTTTTTATGTTTGCACCTTAGATTAAGGCCTAACTAAATGATATTTACAGTGCCACAAGTGAAATCTTAAGAAAGCTATCAAGACTTACCTTGTTAGGAGAGAGGCAGGAGAGACAATAATGCATGTGTCTCCTGCCTTTTTTATAGACCACAATCAGCAGAGATCGGCATGGAGGTAACAATGCAGGAAAGACAAAGTTATATGTGTCTCCTGCCTTTTATACAGATCAAAATCAGCAGATATCAGTATTGAGGTAACAATGCAGGAAAGACAAAGTTGTGTGTGTCTTCTGCCTTTTTTATAGACCACAATCAGCAGAGATCGGCATGGAGGCAACAATGCAGGAACGACAAGGTTGTGTGTGTCTTTTGCCTTTTTAATAAGCCCCAATCAGCAGAGATGAGTACGGAGATAGCAATGTAGGAAAGACAAGGTTGTGTGTGTCTTCTTTTTTTTTTTTACAAACCACAATCATCAGAAATCAGTATGGAAGTAACAATGCAGGAAAGACAAGGTTGTGTGTGTCTTCTTCTTTTTTACAAACCACAATCATCAGAAATCAGTATGGAAGTAACAATGCATGAAGGACAAGGTTGCTTGTGTCTTCTGCCTATTTTATAAGCCACAGTCAGCAGAGATCATTATGGAGGTAACAATGCAGGAAAGACAAGGTTGTGTGTGTCTTCTGCCCTTTTTATAGTCCACAACCAACAAAGATCAATATGGAGGTAACAATGTAGGAAATGCAACATTGTGTATGTCTCCTGCCTTTTTACAGGCCACAATCAGCAGGGATCAGTATGGAGGTAACAATGCAGGAAGGACAAGGTTGCTTGTGTCTTCTGCCTATTTTATAAGCCACAGTCAGCAGAGATCATTATAGAGTTAACAATGCAGGAAGGACAAGGTTGCTTGTGTCTCCTGCCTTTATTACACACCACAATCAACAGAGATCAGTATCAGGGTAGCAATGCAGGAAATAGATAGCTCACTTCTTCCATGCACCTACTATGTCAGATACTTTTTGTAGGATATAGTCTTCATTCTGAGCAATCTGTTTTGTGGTGTTGTAGTCAACCTGCTATACTAACGAAATAAAGACGACTGGTATAAATCCAGAGGCCAGAATTAAGAACTAGAAGGTAACATGGTCTATGTGGAAATAGCACCAGGCTACTAGTCACAATAGGTCATGTAGATACGGGTCAGGCTAGACACATTCATTAATGTAAAAGATGTGGCAACTTAAAAACTTACCTGCAATTGACAAGATCAGCTGACGACCATGGCTGATGACAAGAGAGATGAGTGTTTTCCCTGCTGATGATGTCATCAGGAAGCATCTTCCACCTTTAGAAGAGACCGGCATCCATGAACAGCTCTGGAGCCCAGATGGCTCAACAACAGGTTGCCTTCATCTCTGGGTCTCCAGTGTATGTCTAGTCTCTGCATTGTTGGGTAGACCTACATGGATCATTATCGGCCAAACTAGTGGTCGTAGGACTTGCCCAGTGTAAACAGTCGATTAAACAAGAAAATGCACAATTATTGATCGATGGATCTTTTATGCAGCTACAAAAATGACCTTTTTTTGGCAGCACATCTCCCGGTGTAAGCGGAGGATAAGAGTGGAAAGGGGTGCAGCCAGTGGCGTACATAGAGAAGTAAGGGCCCCATAGAAAGGATCCAACCAGGCCCCTCACACAGGACCGAAGGGTTTCTGCCTAAACCCTTTTCAATGACCCTCGGGCCATTTTTCCACTGCTTCATTTGCTAAAAGTTGTTTCTTTAGAGGGTAGAGTCCTGACCAAGTGTTCACCTCCAGTAGAAGTTGAGATAATCCCCACTAAGACTGGGCCCCCTCTTGGCCTGGGCCCCTCAGCAGTCGCATGGTCTGCCGCTATGGTAGTTACGGCCCTGGGTGGAGCGATCACATCCACCATCGCTCCTTCATCCGAATAACTAGCACATGGTCAGTGGGGACATGTTTTGGAGCTTTAATTTATACCTCTGAAGTTTCATGCTGCGTCCAACTCGTACCTTATAAATCAAACCTTGGATTTTCGAGCGGGTTGTTAATATTTAGTAAAAGTGCAGTAATATAAATCTAATCTGGTGAGCTGTTAATTGAAGCGTTCCTGAACGCCGTCAGAAAACTACTACTAATCAGAAGAATGATGGCGGGCAGTAAATTACCCAGGACGTATTAAAAAGTGTTACTTTCTAATTTATAAAATGTTCGAAAACCGGCAAGACACACAAGGCGTATGCATTACAAGAAATATTGTTCTTTTTGGGCAGGCATTTTTATTGCTTAATTAATATGAAAATTATTCTCCGTCTTTTCTCAGCAATGTGTCCCCATAAAAATGAAAAACGACAGTGGGGATTATTAGGCTGTACAAGTGTAATCATCACAGAAACGAAAGCTTTTACATGTTAAGAAGGAGAGCGGGGAATCTGTCTAATAAGCCGGTCTGGGAACGCAGGGGTCGAGTTGTTGTTTTTTTTTTATTTATTATTTTATGTCATTATGGTTTGTCCATTGAATGGGACATAAATCATGAACCCTTCAGGGAGTCTGGATGGTCAAGGGCCCCTCTTCCATGCACCATGTTTGTACATTTCATTTGAATAGTGGCCACTTGCACCTTAAAGGAATGATGTCATTAAACAATGCCCTATTGTTTCAATAATGTTTTTGAGTTTAACATATTTTTTAAGAATTTTTGGTGTTCATTTCTAAGTTTAATGTTAATATCTAAAAAAAATTTTTTACACTGAGCCTGATACTTTCTGTTCTGTAGAGATTACTCCTCAGCAGTCATCTCATTACCATCACAGGCAGGGTTACATGACAGGTAACACCATTCACAATACGTGATGTCACTTGGAAGAGGGTCAATCTTACACTCAGGCCCCAATCTATGTGCTAGAATAGATCTGTTAACAAGATGAGGCTCTTTCTCTGTTTGACTTTGTCGGTCTATGTATTACATGAAGAACACTCATCTGAATGGCCACATGTAATACTACATTTCTCCTGTAGTGGCCACTGCAAGAAAAATTAGCAGTTAACAATTTCCTCCAGCTGTTTGCCAGGGGTTTTGGGGGTTGGCCACAGGGATCAGCTGCCCATCATGGAAGCTTACATACTTGGTAGTCAACTTTTTTAATGGTAGCCTGAAAGATTACATGGCTTTTTGATCTTTCAATGTCTGTGGAGGATCCAGTAAGTGTGTATTTACATGATATTGTGCTACAGAGATTTGAATCAGGTCAGGTATTACACTGGTCTGTCTTTTTGCGGTTGGTGTGGAGGGTCTCTCTTTTTGAGGTTGATGTGAGCGTCTTTTTTGATGTTGATGAGGAGGGTCTTTCTTCTTGGGGTTGGTATGGAAGCTCTATCTTCTTGGGGTTGGTGTGGAGGGTCTATCTTCTTGGGCTTGGTGTGAAGGGTCTCTCTTCTTGGGGTTGGTGTGGAGGGTTTCTCTTCTTGGGATTGGTGCGGAGGATCTGTCTTGTTGGGGTTGGTGTGGAGGGTCTGTTTTCTTCGCATTGGTGTGGAGGGTCTGTCTTTTTGGGGGTTGATGTGGAGGGTCTCTCTTCTTGGGATTGGTGCAGAGGGTCTGTCTTCTTGGGATTGGTGTGGAGGGTCTGTCTTCTTGGGATTGGTGTGGAGGGTCTGTCTTCTTGGGATTAGTGTGGAGGGTCTGTCTTCTTGGGGTTGGGGTGGAGGGTCTATCTTCTTGGGTTGGTGTGGATGATCTCTCTTCTGGGGACAAGTTCTCTTTGATGTATGTAGGTACTAGATAGGCTAGCAGGTACACATTCAACACTGAACCCAACCCAATGGCATCACAACTGCCGAGGTATGTTTTTCATGGAGCCTTTACCTTAAAGCATGTGCAATGGGCCACCCCCCTGGGGCCCTAAAGATGACCCGAGTACCCAGGTGTATGAATGGCCGAGTGGTATAGAGTGGCACAAAATGTCCCTTAATGTTTTGTGTCACGGTGCTTCTACCTTTTTTAATACCTACCTGGATACGACTGGACCCCAGGCATTGGCTCCAAAGCAGCAAATAGGGGGGGATAGTTGAGGAGTTTGAAGAAATAATTGAGTCCAGACCTTGTGATGAAGTTAAATAGCAGCTTTATAAATCAGTATAAACCAATATAGAAACTAAAGTTCTTTATTGTCCATAACGACATCACAATAAAAGGCAGGGGTGGAACAGCTTTCATACAGCCAAACGAGAGGCGACGGCCGTTTCGCCCTCTCGCGCTTCTTTAGTCATCACACTGCTGCGTGCTTCATTTTAGACATCGTACGGTGGGGTTGTCATAGCAACTAATGATGCAACCCCGTCCCGATGTACTTTCAGCTATACATACAATCAGACACAAACCCCGCGTACACGGATAGATATAAAAATATAACATCTATAAGAATACTCTTAAGTCATTTTTATCATTTAAGCCTAATGGGCCCATCGCTTTTGAACGAATAATCCATCTTGCTTCATTTTACAACAATAAATTACGTCTATCGCCCCCTTGTGGGGTGGGGGGGTGGGGAACAAATTCAATACCTGCAAAACTCAGAAATCTTGGATCTCCTTCATGTACCTCCCTCATTTGTTCTATCAATCTAGCGCATCCTTTTCCTGATCTTATAGAGTTTACATGTTCCCTGAACCTCTCGTACACGCACCAAATATATACTCCTACATGTTATCCAGCTTGTTACTCTGTGACAAATCCCCCCAAAACTCAGGACCTTATCCTGGGAGTTATATTTACAAAAAGTGCAATTCCCACATCTAAGATTACCCTTAGGTCTTTTACCCTGCAGCCAATTGCTGGTCCTTTCTTCTACATACCGGCTCCTCACCAATCTATATTTTATGGGGTGGCTTCTTCTGAAGGTCACTAATGGTTTATTCTTCATATATTCCGCTAAACTACTCTAATTTTTTTGAATGTCCCAATTATTATAAATTGCCCTTCATATCGTTTCTGCCATAGGGCTACACTTAAAGGAGAATGTTCATCTCTTCTGATCATCCGTTCTGATCTTTTTTCTTTTATTTCCTACCAGGAGATCTAATTGGGAAAACTCCCCGCTTTTTTCACGGCTAAATCAACGGTCCCATTACGATATCTTCTCTCCAAGAGGCGCTCTTTTAATTCCAGGGCTTATGCTTTGTAGCCTTCCTCAGTACTATTGATCCTCTTTAGTCTAATAAACTGTCCATAAGGGACCGATCTCTTCACACTGTCTGGATGGAAGCTGTAGTGGTGTAGCAAGGAGTTGGTGGCCATGGGCTTGCGATAGCCCTCCGTGACCAACTCATTGTCCCTAACCACAACAGCCACATCCAAGAACTCTAGGGTCAAGCCCCCAAGATTACAAGTGAACTTCATATTCATATCATTTGTTTCATTCAAATATGTCACAAATTCTGAACATTGGGATTTGGTTCCTGACCAGACCATGAATACATCGTCCACATATTGCAGAAACAATTGAATGTAACACAAATACGGGTTATTGATGGAGAATTTAAATCTTTCCTCAAATCTAGCTAGATAGATGTTCGCAAATGTACAGGACACCGGGGTCCCCATGGCAGTCCCATGTTTCTGCCTATACCACCGATCCCCAAATCTAAACTTATTATTCGTCAAAATAAAACCCAAAGCTTCTCGAATGAACTCGAAAAAAAGACCACTCTTGCTCGTATTGCCTAGGACGTCAATAACAGCTGTTATGCCCGCCCCATGTGGTATCCGGGTATACAGATTCTCTACATCCAAAGACACCAGACTAAACCCCTCCTGCCAGTGAAAGGACTTCAATGTCAGGAGGAAGTCATTTGTGTTACGTAAATAGGCTGGAGCACTCTTTAAAATACCAAGATGGTTTAGTAGGGGATGGGGGTATAAGTTTCTCTACCATCTGACTGGAGAGGAAATCCTCCCTCATATATTTATGCAAAAGATTTCTAAGTTGGGTCTGTACATCCATTATGGGATCCACAGATAGTGTCTCATACGTACTATTAATTGCCTCAAGGACTCTTTAACATAGTATTCTCTAGTCATCAGCACCACATTGCCCCCTGGTCTGCTGCTTTTACCACCACGTCCTTTTGAGAGCGGATCCACTGCAAAGCTTCTTTTTCTTTTTTGCTTGTATTATCACAAACTGTTGGATATATTAATGCTCTAATATCTTTCAGTACCTAGTGGTAAAAAAATATCAATACTTCCCCCATCAGACAAGGGGAGCAAAAAGTGGATTTCACCCCTCCATCAAACCTCACATCTTCATTATCATCCTTGTCATCAAAATCCACATTTGTCAAAAATTCCAAACAGGAAATTTCCGTTTCATCAAATCTGGTTGAGATATTGAGACTTAAAGGACCCACACTTACCGGTACCTCCCCCGGTTTTCTCTCTGCTCCCACTCGGGGTACACCACTAAATATCTTATGTAAATACATCTTACGTATGGACTTAAATAGATCAATTTCAAAACCCACCGGGTCTAATTGTTCTACCAGACTGTTTCCCAGACCCTTATTCAGGACAGAGACACAGTCCGGTGACAACTCCTAACCAGTGAGATTCACAACAGTGTTCTCCTTTAGTTTTGGGTTCCCAAGTGGGATCGTTGTCTCCATGAGACTTGTTTCTTCTTGTCAGTAGATTATCTGACCATCCTTGTTCTACCTTCGGCCCCTTCTAGTCCCTCTTCCAAAGGGCCCTTATTCTGTGATACATTAGTTTGGTCACTATGATTGTTTGGATCATCCGATACGCTCGAATCTGAATCTGTGGTCCAATATTCACTTTTTGTACGGCGCTGATACCGCTTCTTATGTTTCTGTTTCTTTTTGCTCCAATCAAACATTCTCCCCATGTCATAATCCTGTTTATCTCTTAGGAATTTGTCTCTTTTTCTTTCTTTTCTTTCTGCTTGGACAATTACCAATTTTTTATTTCATTTTTTTTCTCAAAAGCTTGCAATTGGTTCTCAGTCAATCTGCCCTGTAGTTCCTCTCTTGCTTTTGTCAATTCCTCTGTAATTATGGTGTATTCAAGTTCATTCCTTTTCAGCACTGTTTCCAAGATCCGTAAGGAAAACTCAGCATGTAGTTGTTGCCATTCTGCCATGAATCATTCTCATATTGCATTATGTCCTTATGTATTCGGAGTCCTCTAGGGACTCTCCCACTTTCTTCAAGGACTTTAAGGAATTCACTGTCCAAAACAACCGGACCTCTTTATCAGCTAATTGTGTAATTCTTATTTCAAGAGCTTTAGTGCTCAAAGTCTGTAATGCACTGTATAAAGAAAGCGTCCGCCCCCCCTCTGCCTTCATTCAGACACGGTACGGTTTCTTCTGACGCCATTTCTATCAATTTCAAATACGTAACAGGATTTTCAGAAACAGCCGTGCTCTGCCTTTCAAACAGTGAGTAAATCTGTATTACAATCACATAAAGGGTAGAAGCGGGCGGCACAGCCTCCATCCCATAAATGATAACATATAGGCGTTCCCGTAGCTCCGCATCCATCATTAGGTGGTGCTCAAGCCGTAACACACTGCATAGTCCATAAATCAATAGAATAGAGTAGGCGGCACTCACCAATGTAGAAATGAAATTTTGGAATTGGAATTTTTGACAAATGTGGATTTTGATGACAAGGATGATAATGAAGATGTGAGAGAGAGAGGTTTGATGGAGGGGTGAAATCCACTTTTTGCTCCCCTTGTCTGATGGGGGAAGTATTGATATTTTTACCACCAGGCACTGAAAGATATTAGAGTATTAATATATCCAACAGTTTGTGATAATATAGGCAAAAAAGAAAAAGAAGCTTTGCAGTAGATTCGCTCTCCAAAGGACGTGGTGGTAAAAGCAGCAGACAAGGGGGCAATGTGGCGCTGATGACTGGAGAATACTATGTATCCCATAATGGATATACAGAACCAACTTAGAAATCTTTTGCATAAATATATGAGGGAGGATTTCCTCTCCAGTCAGATGGTAGAGAAACTTATACCTCATCCCCTACTAAACCATCTTGGTATTTTTTACCTAAGATTCACAAGTCACGGAGCCAACCCCATGGCCGCCCCATTGATTGGCTCGGTGACTGAACCACTCTCTAGGCAATATGAGCAAGAGTGGTCTTTTTCGCGAATTCATTTAAGAAGCTTTGGGTTTTATTTTGACAAATAATAAGTTTAGATTTGGGGATCGGTGGTATAGGCAGAAACATGGGCCTGCCATGGGGACCCCGGGGTCCTGTACATTTGCGAACATCTATCTAGCTAGATTTGAGGACAAATTTATATTCTCCATCAACAACCCCTATTCGTGTTACTATGTGGACGATGTATTCATGGTTTGGTCAGGAACCGAATCCCAATGTTCAGAATTTGTGACATATTTGAATGAAACAAATGATATGAATATGAAGTTCACTTGTAATCTTGGGGGCTTGACCCTAGAGTTCTTGGATGTGGCTGTTGTGGTTAGGGACAATGAGTTGGTCACGGAGGGCTATCGCAAGCCCATGGCCACCAACTCCTTGCTACACCACGACAGCTTCCATCCAGACAGTGTGAAGAGATCGGTCCCTTATGGACAGTTTATTAGACTAAAGAGGATCAATAGTACTGAGGAAGGCTACAAAGCATAAGCCCTGGAATTAAAAGAGCGCCTCTTGGAGAGAAGATATCGTAATGGGACCGTTGATTTAGCCGTAAAAAAGCGGGGAGTTTTCCCAATTAGATCTCCTGGTAGGAAATAAAAGAAAAAAGATCAGAACGAATGATCAGACGAGATGAACATTCTCCTTTAAGTGTAGCCCTATGGCAGAAACGATACGAAGGGCAATTTATAATAATTGGGACATTCTACAAAATGAGAGTAGTTTAGCGGAATATATGAAGAATAAACCATTAGTGACCTTCAGAAGAAGCCACCCCATAAAAGATAGCTTGGTGAGGAGCCGGTATGTAGAAGAAAGGACCAGCAATTGGCTGCAGGGTAAAAGACCTAAGGGTAATCTTAGATGTGGGAATTGCACTTTTTGTAAATATTACTCCCAGGATAAGGTCCTGAGTTTTGAGGGGGATTTGTCACAGAGTAACAAGCTGGATAACGTGTAGGAGTATATATTTGGTGTATTTGGTGACGTGCCATTGTGGTCGTTTCTATGTAGGAAAGACAATCAGGTGCGTGTACGAGAGGTTCAGGGAACATGTAAACTCTATAAGATCAGGAAAAAGATGCCCTAGATTGATAGAACATATGAGGGAGGTACATGGAGGAGATCCAAGATGTCTGAGTTTTGCAGGTATTGAATTTGTTCCCCAGCACCCAAAAGGGGGCGATAGACATCGTTTATTGTTGTAAAAGGAAGCGAGATGGATTATTCGTTCAAAAGCGATGGGCCCATTAGGCTTAAATGATAAAAAATGACTTGTGTATTCTCATAGATGTTATATTTTTATATCTATCCATGTACATGAGGGTTTGTGTCTGATTGTATGTATAGTTGAAAGTACATCGGGACGGGGTTGCGTCATTAGTTGCTATGACAACCCCGCCGTACGATGTATAAAATGAAGCACGCAGCAGCGGGATGACGTTGGTGGCCTGAAGAAGCGCGAGAGGGCGAACGGCCGTCGCCACTTGTTTGGCTGTATGAAAGCTGTTCCGCCCCTGCCTTTTATTGTGATGTCGTTATGGACAATAAAGAAGTTTAGTTTCTACATTGGTGAGGGCCGCCTACTATATGCTATTATTTATGGACTATGCAGTGTGTTATGGCTTGAGCACCACCTTATGATGGACGCAGAGTTACGGGAACGCCTATATGTTATCATTTGTGGGATGGAGGTTGTGCTTCTACCATTTATGTGATTGAATAGCAGCTTTACTTTGGTAAACTTTTATCAGAAACAATCTTCAAACTTTATCTTGGTCCCAGCAACTCTGGCAGGCAAACTCAACCCTGCTACATCTGTTGCTCTCTGGCTCTGCTGTCCTGACAGGGTTGCTGTATAACTTAGCTTCTTCTTTATGCTGCAACTTCTCTCTTTGTAGTCTGACTCTAGATTATACCAGGAAACTTTCTTCCTGGCTTCTGAGGCTCTAAGCTGTGGCCTCCATATCCAGCAGAGCTGAAGGTGCTCTAGCTGGCTGGCTTGGCTTGGCTTGGGCATGGGAACGTCCAACAGTGAGGTGCCCAGCACTTGCTTCCTTCCCCTAGCTGGGGGTAAGCTAGACTGCCTCAACCTCTGGTCCCCACCCTTCCCCCAGGAAGTGGGACTCGCCCACTCCTCCACAGAGGGAGGAGTTATAATGGAATGGAAAGCTCCATTCTATGTACCTGTAGCTCTGCCATGTTTGCTGCCACCTGCTGGTGAGCCAGGCACATTACACGTGAACATAACAGTTGCAAAATAGGAAATGCACAGTGTATGGACCTGAAATAAATACACATGATGACATGAGGTTAACCAGTAAAGACAGTAGCGAGGTGCGAGGTGCCACTCTGGGGCGTTACACATGTTGAATTCAAAGTCGCTTTTCCTCATTTTACATATGACCGTTTAATTAAAGACATTTTGCAGCCCTGAGCTGCAGATTCTGTGCTGTTGTTTAATCGTCCCTATAAAAAACCCTCCTTTATGTAGGCAGCTAATTTGCTATTTACTTAGTGAGACTGACTGCCGAAACAGATGGCATCAGAATGCGTTTTGGCTGCAAATACTTGCCCATCTTTTATTGTTCTTCATGAACTTCTGTCACCGGGCATGAGAATCAGTAGATAAACACAGGCGGCATCACATAGTAAATCCCCTGTGCCCAGTGGCTGCCATGCATTCAAAACTTGACAAATAAGTTATTAAAATTTCACAAAGAGCAAATATTAAGCAGTTAGTGGCGAGGGTGAACGTAGAAGCATAAAATAAATATTAGCGCCATTACCGATCTTAATCAGTAAATACAAAGGGCCTTCATGTTTAATGACTTACAAATGGGAAAGTATAATGGTGTTTAGCAATTCTAAGATGACCCGCAGTGCTTAGTGACTTATCTATCAAATAACATTAGCTTGATTAGCGAAATACTCCGTGAAGAACTTGATTGCAAGAGACTGGAACTGCTTAGAACAGCTTCATCTGTGGAGTAGAGATATGTCAGGATCACAGGCGGTTGTAGGAGATCTGTCAGGCGGTCCCTCCATGCACTTTGTTGGCTTGTAGATGGGGTTCAATAAGCAAAAAGGGATTTTAAGAGGCTCCATTGACAAGTAACCTCTCCTGAAGACGTCTGTGAAGGTTCTCATTTATCCAGGTCATGGTACGTCTGTAAAGAATAAATCAAGGCAACTGGACACAGAGCAGGAGCATCCTACATGTTGGTTTAGTTCCAATTGCATGTGAGCTCAATGCCAGGAAGCTGCTTCACAAATCTCTTCAGGAGAGTATATCTGTAAAGAATAAATCAAGGCAACTGGACTTACTGTAGATTTCTTGAAAATGTTTCACCCGTTCTTCCAACAAGCTTTCTCAATTGTACAAAAATTCTGGGGAAAAATATGTAACTGAATCCACATCTGGTAATTATACCCAGCATGAGGTCAAAGGTGTTGAGTCCATTATCCTAATTGGAGTCAGTAGGTGATAATGACCTCCCAGAAAAAGGTGTCAAGACAGCATTGTATGTGGCAGACAATAGATGTCCACTTCTACCCATATCAAAATCCATTCTGCCCCCTTCTTACTTGCCTTAGTGTTACCCATTTCTGAGCAGTAAACTGGAAAATGTGGCCAGAGCTTTGTCTGCCATGTATCTGGGAGGCAGAAACCTCCCTCGTTTGCTTTATTAGCAGTAGAACAACAACCATGCTAAACCCCATCTACTTTAATGGAGTTTACACAGATTCCAGCTATGTCTCAGATAAATATGGGGGAACCAAACTGTAACAAGGCCGCTGACCTGGCCTTCACCTATAGCAGTCGCCTTTCTCAAGTCCTAACTGTGGCTCTTGGTACTCAGATAGTTATAAGATGAAGAGAAGACCGCGGCACTCAATGTCTTCACAATAGTTGCAGAGTTTTATTCACCAACCGTGCGACGTTTCGACTCCTAAGGCCTCTTTCACACGGGCGAGTATTCCACGCGGATGCGATGCGTGAGTTGAACGCATTGCACCCGCACTGAATCCGGACTCAATTATTTCTATGGGGCTGTGCACATGAGCGGTGATTTTTACGCATCGCTTGTGCGTTGCGTGAAAATCGCAGCAAGCTCTATTTTGTGCATTTTTTCACCCCATAGAAGTGAATGGAGCTGCGTGAAAATCGCAAGCATCCGCAAGCAAGTGCGGATGCAGTGCGATTTTCACGCACGGTTGCTAGGAGACGATCGGGATGGTGACCCGATCATTATTATTTTCCCTTATAACATGGTTATAAGGGAAAATAATAGCATTCTTAATACAGAATGCTTAGTACAATAGGGATGGAGGGGTTAAAAAAATGAATAAATACATTTAACTCATCTTAATCCACTTGTTCGCGCAGCCCGGCTTCTTTTCTGTCTTCTTCTTTGATGATCTGTGAGGAAAAGGACCTGCGGTTAAGTCACTGCACTCATCACATGGTCTGTCACATGATCCATCACCATGGTGATGGATCATGTGATGGACCATGTAATGAGCACAGTGATGTCACCACAGGTCCTTTTTCTCAAGAAGAAGAAAGAAGAGAAGCCGGGCTGCGCGAACAAGTGGATTAAGGTGAGTTAAATTTTTATTTTATTTTTTTAACCCCTCCATCACTATTTTAGTAAGCGCTCTGTATTAATAATGCTATTATTTTCCCTTTTAACCATGTTATAAGGGAAAATAATAAAATCTACACAACACCTAACCCAAACCTGAACTTCTGTGAAGAAGTCCGGGTTCAGGTCTGGGTACCAAACATGCCGATTTTTCTCACGCGCGTGCAAAGTGCATTAAAATCGTGCATTTTCCCTCGACGCACCCGCATCTTATCCAGCCCAAATCCGTGACGCCCGTGTGAAAGAGGCCTAAGAGTCTTTCTCAAGCCATGGAACCCGACGGGCTAGGGCTCAACACTACTGGCACCACCACCGCTTGGACCTACCAAAAGTGGATCAGTAAGTAGTGCTTTCTCTCCCTTGGACTGTCTTGGTACTCAAATACACCCAGGACTTAGGCTGGTTTCACACAGGCGTTGCGGGAAAATGTGCGGGTGAGTTGCGGGAACACACGCAATTTTTCAGCGCGGGTGCAAACCATTGTAATGCATTTTGCACTCGCGTCAGAAAAATCGTGCATGTTTGGTACCCAAACCCGAACTTCTTCACAGAAGTTCAGGCTTGGGATCGGTGTTCTGTAGATTGTATTATTTTCCCTTATAACCTGGTTATAAGGGAAAATAATAGCATTCTGAATACAGACTGCATAGTACAATAGGGCTGGAGGGGTTACAAAAATAATAATAATACTTTAATACCTTAATCCACTTGATCGCGCAGCCGGCATCTCCTTCTGTCTTCATCTTTGCTGTGTGCAGGAAAAGGACCTGTGGTGACGTCACTGTGCTCATCACATGATCCATCACATGATCTTTTACCATGGTGATGGATCATGTGATGACCGGAGTGATGTCACCACAGGTCCTTTTCCTGCACACAGCTAAGATGAAGATAGAAGGAGATGCCAGCTGCGCGATCAAGTGGATTAAGGTGAGTTAAAGTATTTTTTTTTTTTTTAACCCCTCCAGCCCTATTTTACTATGCATTCTGTATTCAGAATGCTATTATTTTCCCTTCTAACCATGTTATAAGGGAAAATAATAATGATCGGGTCTCCATCCGGATCGTCACCTAGCAACCGTGCGTGAAAATCGCACCGCATCTGCACAGAATATAGAGCATTCTGCGATTTTCACGCAACGCACAAGTGATGCGTGAAAATCACTGCTCATCTGCACAGCCCCATAGAAATGAATGGGTCGGGATTCAGCGTGGGTGCAATGCGTTCACCTCACGCATCGCATCCGCATGGAATACTCGCCCGTGTGAAAGGGGCCTTACCACTGCACAACAACCTGGCCAGTCTCAAAAACCACATAGAAGAAGCGCTTATCAATACTGTAAGAAAGCACTTAAACAAGCTCACCGGTGGATGACAGGAACCGAATACTGAGGGCCATGGAAGGACGAGAGGATCCAGCAATGGGGTGGATGGCGGATGTTATAAATCTATAGGCAGATAGACAGCGGATGATTGGTGATGGACAGAAGTGGAGCAGTACCGAACTGACCAGCAATAATAACCAGAGCCACGTAAAAAAAACTAATTACAAAAAACATCAAACACTGAGACTCCATGGAACTACAGATTCTAGAATACACATTAAAGTAGAACAAGATCAGAATATCAGAATCTGGAAGGAAATGGACCTGAAAAATACTCTACCCGACATCCAGAATGACGTGAGGCCTGGAGATTAATAAACCCAACTAGTTATAGTAATGAGGCGATCCTGAAGTAACAGGCAGACACAGATGCAGGGAAGTTTGACATAGTTCTGCAAGACTCATTATCTGGAGATGCAAAGAAGACTGGATAATATAGAAGCGACTTGTATTTTTTGTGCATTCTTTGCTGCCCCTTTAATTCTTTTCCCACTCTGCATTATGCTGACTGGGTTAGAGGGTCAGGAGAATGGATCTGGCAGGCTGCCCGCGCGCCTCGTGTTTGGTCTGGAGGGGGCAGGCTCCTCTGTATACATGTTAATGCACACCCAGTCACTCTCCTGATTACTGATATTGATCTCCTATTTCCTTAATACAGTTTGCCTGTAATGAAGGTTGTAGGATAGCCAATTTGTTTCTCATCTGTTTAAAATGAGGAGGCATGCGGCATTAATCATGGTTTACATCCCAAGCAGAGCCCAGCTCCCTGGGAATGACTGATAACTTTGATGAGCGCAGTTCATTATTTTCTTATTTAAATCGCACAATAAATAAAGTAGAAAACGAGAACAGTTAAAGAGGAACCTCGGGACCAGAGGAAAACCAGAGACTTTATAATTGCCAGAGGGAAAGGGTTTGAGAGTATTATGTTTAGCATGCAGGTACCTGGTGTCTCTACGCTGAAGTCAAAGAAATGGAATATAGTTTGATATACAGTAAAAAGTAATATCCTATTGAAGGTCATAACATTGTTCTTCCTGCTGCCACTAGAGGGAGCTCACTGCATACAGATTGATTACTCAGGTAAATGGGAGCTATATAAATCACAATGCAGTGAGCTCCCCCTAGTGGTGGCAGCTTTTAAAAACAATTTTGTCATTTAAAGGGGCTCTTCAATATTATTATGAAATTAGACAGGGAGCAAGGGGCTTGTAAAACAGAAATCAATAATGCCTTCGCTTCTACCGCACTGCCAAAGGTGTTGGTCCAATTCCCACTGGGCATGCAGTGGTCACGTGCCAATCCGAATTCGTGAACATGATGTCTACACTATGGGCAGCGGCGTTCTGTATCACAAAGTATTTTAGGCTTAGCATTAAATTATATGCACATTTTCCTGTCCTCAGCCCCCTTCCTTTAACCCCTGCACTATTTTAACCCACTAGTAATATTAGGTACCGCCAAGGGCCATTAATATTCTAAACTTCGAGGAGCCTTTTTAAGTTTGGGATGTGATTGGAGCTATTTTCTATCCTCCTTTATTTTGTGCATGGTGGTGATTGGTGATAAATACTGCCGATATACAAGTATATGTTGAATGGAAGATCCCAGCAGACGTGACTTGATGCTCATAGAATTTTATTATCATATATCAATATGTCCCATCATCTAGGACGCGTTTCGGCTAGACTGCCTTTGAAAAAGCAGAACATGGGGGAACATAAGCAGAGATCTCGCACCCTCAGCCCCTGCAGTTAAGAATCTCTTAATAATTATTAGTAATTCAATTATTATTAATTTATTATTATTATTATTGTTATATAAAAAATAAAAAAAAATGAATAATAGTGCATGGAACTTTGAGCAGATCCCCGGAGATTTCACCCGTAATATTCACTCCTGTCTTTACAATGGGATATTCACGGATTCCTGGCGAATGCTCCTCGGGTCACTCTGAGAAGAGCATACGATTATTGTGAAGAGCTCACTGGAATACAGCCCAGCCTGCTATAACCACCTAGCTATAAATACTAGAATGTTTCATCAATGGCCGGCTCTATATAATGGCACTTTCACACCAGCGTTTTTCTTTTCCGGCGCTGAGTTCCGTCCTAGGGCCTCAATACCGGAAAAGAACTGATCCGTTTTATCCTAATGCATTCTGAATGGAGAGCGATCCGCTCAGGATGCATCAGGACGTCTTCAGTTCAGTCTTTTTGCGTTTTCAGGACGGAGATAATACCGCAGCATGCTACGATTTTATCCCCGTCCAAAATTCCTGAGCACTTGTTGGATGCGGGATTTTTTCCCATTGACATGCATTAATGCCTGATCCGGCCCTGAGTGTAATGGCCAGACGGATCCAGCATTGCGGTCTGAGCAAGTAAACCAAAGTGGCAACAGAGTTATACTACATGAATATAAAAGAGACGCGACAGAGGAATATAACAAGTGGTGACAATGTATCTTCATGAGACCGCTATATATTAACAGGGGTTCCAAGTATTGTGTGAGCTCCGCAACAGGAACCAAAAGAGGGACTGCGATTACAATTGCTAACTATACGCTATTATTACGTGATATATATTAGATTTTTTTTTTTATTGTACAATTGGTATTTTTATGTGAATTATTTTGAAAATAAAATGATATGCATGTGATATAGAGCCGGCCATTGATGAAACACTCTGAGAAGAGGGCGAAGGTTATTTAAAATCAAAAAGTATTTTTTCTTCATGTAGACAACGTGTAATAACTTGAAAGGTCTTTTAAATCAGATTTTCGTCCGCGATATTGGCTCCCATATAACGCCAGAGGCTGTGATTTACTGTCGAGAGGGGACGTGATTTGTGTGCTGTATAATGTGTTTTCGTGAGTGTGGAAGCAGAATGTAACGGCCGCCAGATAGCTGAGGTCAGATATCCTTGGGACTTGTTCACACCCGCGTTTCAGTCTTTATAATATTTTTGTTTATTTCATTCAGTTGCATGGTGCTCATACTGCGTATTCCGCAGCACAGTGCAGGGACTGTCGTCAGTCACATCGGTCCTTGTCCCCTCGGCTCACAATCTAAATCTCGCATTAACCTATCGGTATGTTTTTGGGAACACGTAAAAAACAAACAAAAAAACTGTGCAAGTGCAGAGGAAGCAAATGCCGTACAGACGTTGCACTTGGTTGGATTCGAACCCAGGACCCCAGCAAAGCAACCACGAGCCTTCACTTATCAATGGTGGATATACTTAGAATGAGGTATGGAAACGCGTAGTGTCGTTAAGGATGATGGTGTAACCCGGGGGCGTCACCCATCACCAGGAGTGTGATCCCTGTGCTGTCACTCAGGGCACACCTGACATCCCTGTTTGATGGATGTCATCGATGCTTGTGACCGCTACATATATAACGGTATTATTTAGACATCTTGCAGCACTTTTATCTATCTTGTTACTTTATGAGCTTTTATTGGCGCACTGTACGGTGCTATCATTTGGGCATTGTGTGGCATTACTACTTAAAGGGGAAGTGTCATCAAAAAATGATCTACTGTGTAAATCAAGTTTTTATGTTAAAAATATTTTACAGGATTTTGGTGATAATTCTTCTTCTCTCTAGCTATACTTAAAAAACTAGAATCTTGTGCCGTATCCCAGCCCTGGGGGTATCTGCAATTGTATATAGTTATTGTATTTTTCATGTTTTGTCCGTAACCACCAGTCAAGAAAATGGCTGGCAAATGTTTGGGGGGCTATCCACCCTGTTCCCCCCTCTTGGTAGGAGTGGTCTGGTCCTGCTTCCTGCCAGGAGGGGGAGTTCCTGAGTAACCTGAGAGAGGAGAAGAAGCGCACTGCAGAGCTCCTGACCAGACAAGCTTTCTCCATATCCACGTCCTCCACTAACTCCTTGAGAAGTCAGAGAGCGGAGAACCCAGGTGAGACCTGCATCAAAGACACTGCTGTGCTGAATTGCAGCCATATTCCCTACTGGTGCCAGAAAACTGCCCCCGGGATCTGCTGCCATCGAATGCACCTGAAGTTATAAGTGGCACCTAGTAAAAAGAGCAGGGCCGGCTCCAGGTTCATGTGGGCCCTTGGGCAATAAAACTCAGTGGGCCCCTTGTGGTATTTTGCACGGCGCTTACAGCAATGAAACTGCAGGTATTGTAGATGAAATACCGTACACAGAGCGGATATCTGCCAATCAGTCCTTATGTGCCTACTTTTGTTTTCTACCCAGTGTATCAGTCCCTCAGGTTTACTCACAGATATGTGCCCCCTCAGAGTAGATATGCCAAGATATATACCCCCTCATAGTAATAATGATCACTGTGCCCCCTTCACAGTAATAATGCCCACTGTGCCCCTTTCATAGCAGTAATGCCCTCTGGCTCTGTGCCCCCTCCATAGTAGAAATTCCCATTGTGCCCCCTTCACATTAGTAATGCCCTCTGTGCCCCCTCCACAGTAGAAATGCCCTCTGTGCCCCTCCATAGTAATAAAGCCCTCTGTGCCCCCTCCATAGTAGAAATGCTTTCTGTGCCCCCTCCATAGTAATAAAGTCCTCCGTGCCCCCTCCATAGTAATAAAGCCCTCCGTGCCCCCTCCATAGTAATAAAGCCCTCCGTGCCCCCTCCATAGTAATAAAGCCCTCCGTGCCCCCTCCATAGTAATAAAGCCCTCCGTGCCCCCTCCATAGTAATAAAGTCCTCTGTGCCCCCTCCATAGTAATAAAGTCCTCTGTGCCCCTCCATAGTAATAAAGCCCTCTGTGCCCCCTCCATGGTAATAAAAACCTATGTGCCCCCTCCATAGTAATAAAGTTCTCTGTGCCCCTCTATAGTAATAAAGACCTCTGTGCCCCCTCCATAGTAATAAAGTCCTCTGTGCCCCCTCCATAGTAATAAAGTCCTCCGTGCCCCGCCATAGTAATAAAGTCCTCTGTGCCCCCTCCATAGTAATAAAGTCCTCCGTGCCCCGCCATAGTAATAAAGTCCTCTGTGCCCCCTCCATAGTAATAAAGCCCTCTGTGCCCCCTCCATAGTAATAAAGTCCTCCGTGCCCCCTCCATAGTAATAAAGTCCTCCGTGCCCCGCCATAGTAATAAAGTCCTCTGTGCCCCCTCCATAGTAATAAAGCCCTCTGTGCCCCCTCCATAGTAATAAAGCCCTCTGTGCCCCTCCATAGTAATAAAGACCTCTGTGCCCCCTCCATAGTAATAAAGTCCTCCGTGCCCCCTCCATAGTAATAAAGCCCTCTGTGCCCCTCCATAGTAGTAATGCCCTCTGTGACCCCTCCATAGTAATAAAGTCCTCTGTGCCCCCTCCATAGTAATAAAGCCCTCTGTGCCCCCTCCATAGTAATAAAGTCCTCCGTGCCCCCTCCATAGTAATAAAGTCCTCCGTGCCCCGCCATAGTAATAAAGTCCTCTGTGCCCCCTCCATAGTAATAAAGCCCTCTGTGCCCCCTCCATAGTAATAAAGCCCTCTGTGCCCCTCCATAGTAATAAAGACCTCTGTGCCCCCTCCATAGTAATAAAGTCCTCTGTGCCCCCTCCATAGGAATAAAGTCCTCCGTGCCCCCTCCATAGTAATAAAGCCCTCCGTGCCCCCTCCATAGTAATAAAGCCCTCTGTGCCCCTCCATAGTAATAAAGCCCTCTGTGCCCCCTCCATAGTAATAAAGTCCTCTGTGCCCCTCCGTAGTAATAAAGTCCTCTGTGCCCCCTCCATAGTAATAAAGTCCTCTGTGCCCCCTCCATAGTAATAAAGACCTCTGTGCCCCCTCCATAGTAATAAAGCCCTCTGTGCCCCCTCCATAGTAATAAAGTCCTCTGTGCCCCTCCATTGTAATAAAGTCCTCTGTGCCCCCTCCATAGTAATAAAGTCCTCCGTGCCCCCTCCATAGTAATAAAGCCCTCCGTGCCCCCTCCATAGTAATAAAGTCTTCTGTGCCCCCTCCATAGTAATAAAGCCCTCTGTGCCCCCTCCATAGTAATAAAGTCCTCTGTGTCCCTACATAGTAATAAAGGCCTCTGTGCCCCTCCATAGTAATAAAGTCCTCTGTGCCCCTCCATAGTAATAAAGTCCTCTGTGCCCCTCCATAGTAATAAAGTCTTCTGTGCCCCCTCCATAGTAGTAATGCCCTCTGTGACCCCTCCATAGTAATAAAGTCCTCTGTGCCCCTCCATAGTAGTAAAGCCCTCTGTGACCCCTCCATAGTAATAAAGTCCTCTGTGCCCCCTCCATAGTAATAAAGTCCTCTGTGCCCCCTCCATAGTAATAAAGTCCTCTGTGCCCCTCCATAGTAATAAAGCCCTCTGTGCCCCCTCCATAGTAATAAAGTCCTCTGTGCCCCTCCATTGTAATAAAGTCCTCTGTGCCCCCTCCATAGTAATAAAGTCCTCTGTGCCCCTCCATTGTAATAAAGTCCTCTGTGCCCCCTCCATAGTAATAAAGCCCTCTGTGCCCCCTCCATAGTAATAAAGTCCTCTGTGCCCCCTCCATAGTATTAAAGTCCTCCGTGCCCCCTCCATAGTAATAAAGCCCTCCGTGCCCCCTCCATAGTAATAAAGTCCTCTGTGCCCCCTCCATAGTAATAAAGCACTCTGTGCCCCCTCCATAGTAATAAAGTCCTCTGTGTCCCTACATAGTAATAAAGGCCTCTGTGCCCCTCCATAGTAAAAGTCCTCTGTGCCCCTCCATAGTAATAAAGTCCTCTGTGCCCCTCCATAGTAATAAAGTCCTCTGTGCCCCCTCCATAGTAATAAAGTCCTCTGTGCCCCTCCATAGTAATAAAGTCCTCTGTGCCCCCTCCATAGTAATAAAGCCCTCTGTGCCCCCTCCATAGTAATAAAGTCCTCTGTGTCCCTACATAGTAATAAAGGCCTCTGTGCCCCTCCATAGTAATAAAGTCCTCTGTGCCCCCTCCATAGTAATAAAGACCCTCTGTGTCCCTCCATAGTAATAAAGCCCTCTGTGCCCCCTCCATAGTAATAAAGCCCTCTGTGCCCCTCCATAGTAATAAAGTCCTCTGTGCCCCCTCCATAGTAGTAATGCCCTCTGTGACCCCTCCATAGTAATAAAGTCCTCTGTGCCCCTCCATAGTAGTAATGCCCTCTGTGACCCCTCCATAGTAATAAAGTCCTCTGTGCCCCTCCATAGTAATAAAGTCCTCTGTGCCCCTCCATAGTAATAAAGTCCTCTGTGCCCCCTCCATAGTAATAAAGCCCTCTGTGCCCCCTCCATAGTAATAAAGTCCTCTGTGCCCCTCCATAGTAATAAAGTCCTCTGTGCCCCTCCATAGTAATAAAGCCCTCTGTGCCCCTCCATAGTAATAAGTCCTCTGTGCCCCCTCCATAGTAATAAAGTCCTCTGTGCCCCTCCATAGCAATAAAGTCCTCTGTGCCCCTCCATAGTAATAATGTCCTCTGTGCCCCCTCCATAGTAATAAAGCCCTCTGTGCCCCCTCCATAGTAATAAAGTCCTCTGTGTCCCTACATAGTAATAAAGGCCTCTGTGCCCCTCCATAGTAATAAAGTCTTCTGTGCCCCCTCCATAGTAGTAATGCCCTCTGTGACCCCTCCATAGTAATAAAGTCCTCTGTGCCCCTCCATAGTAGTAATGCCCTCTGTGACCCCTCCATAGTAATAAAGTCCTCTGTGCCCCCTCCATAGTAATAAAGTCCTCTGTGCCCCCTCCATAGTAATAAAGTCCTCTGTGCCCCTCCATAGTAATAAAGCCCTCTGTGCCCCCTCCATAGTAGTAAAGTCCTCTGTGCCCCTCCATTGTAATAAAGTCCTCTGTGCCCCCCTCCATAGTAATAAAGTCCTCTGTGCCCCTCCATTGTAATAAAGTCCTCTGTGCCCCCTCCATAGTAATAAAGTCCTCCGTGCCCCCTCCATAGTAATAAAGTCCTCTGTGCCCCCTCCATAGTAATAAAGCCCTCCGTGCCCCCTCCATAGTAATAAAGTCCTCTGTGCCCCCTCCATAGTAATAAAGCACTCTGTGCCCCCTCCATAGTAATAAAGTCCTCTGTGTCCCTACATAGTAATAAAGGCCTCTGTGCCCCTCCATAGTAATAAAGTCCTCTGTGCCCCTCCATAGTAATAAAGTCCTCTGTGCCCCTCCATAGTAATAAAGTCCTCTGTGCCCCCTCCATAGTAATAAAGTCCTCTGTGCCCCTCCATAGTAATAAAGTCCTCTGTGCCCCTCCATAGTAATAAAGCCCTCTGTGCCCCCTCCATAGTAATAAAGTCCTCTGTGTCCCCTACATAGTAATAAAGGCCTCTGTGCCCCTCCATAGTAATAAAGTCCTCTGTGCCCCCTCCATAGTAGTAATGCCCTCTGTGACCCCTCCATAGTAATAAAGTCCTCTGTGCCCCTCCATAGTAATAAAGTCCTCTGTGCCCCTCCATAGTAATAAAGTCCTCTGTGCCCCCTCCATAGTAATAAAGCCCTCTGTGCCCCCTCCATAGTAATAAAGTCCTCTGTGCCCCTCCATAGTAATAAAGTCCTCTGTGCCCCTCCATAGTAATAAAGCCCTCTGTGCCCCCTCCATAGTAATAAAGTCCTCTGTGCCCCCTCCATAGTAATAAAGTCCTCTGTGCCCCTCCATAGCAATAAAGTCCTCTGTGCCCCTCCATAGTAATAAAGTCCTCTGTGCCCCTCCATAGCAATAAAGTCCTCTGTGCCCCCTCCATAGTAATAAAGTCCTCTGTGCCCCCTCCATAGTAATAAAGCCCTCTGTGCCCCTCCATAGTAATAATGTCCTCTGTGCCCCCTCCATAGTAATAAAGCCCTCTGTGCCCCCTCCATAGTAATAAAGCCCTCTGTGCCCCCTCCATAGTAATAAAGCCCTCTGTGCCCCCTCCATAGTAATAAAGCCCTCTGTGCCCCCTCCATAGTAATAAAGCCCTCTGTGCCCCCTCCATAGTAATAAAGTTCTCTGTGCCCCTCCATAGTAATAAAGTCCTCTGTGCCCCCTCCATAGTAGTAATGCCCTCTGTGACCCCTCTGTATTAAAAACAAAACAACACAGTAACTGCTCCCCTTGTCCCGTTCCTGAGGCTCACAGTCCTCTCTCCCCTGCAGGCACAGATCGCTCTGCAACACTGTGGGCGGTACTTATACAGATTGCCGGGATGCAGGCTCCACCCACACAGCCCGGCAGTGCGATCAGTGTCTGCAGGCGTAATGGTGGAGCGAGGAGAAGTCTTCCTGCTTCACCATTCAGAGAGCCGCCGGCCTGAAGGAGGGGAGGAGCGCGGGGAGCTGAGCGGTGAGGGACAGGACCACAGCTCCCAGCGCTCCAGCAATGAGCGCTTCCATCTGTATGGAAGATGGAAGCGCTTATTGCTTCTGGCCTCTGGCAGCTGTACTGTGGGCCCCCGCAGGAGCTGTGGAGCACTTGCCTGGGTATGCCGGGTGCTGATGCCGGCCTTGAAAAAGAGACTGTTATACCTTTACTTCTGGACTACCTTTCCGCTGCACTGATCCCCAGGGAGCAATGGCCAGAGGGAGTGCACTGTGACACAACACTTCATCAGGACCACTACCACTTCCATCATCTGCACCTGATCCTCCGTGGCTCCCTGCACTTGCAGTTTTCACTCCGGTCATTGAACCTATGACATTTGTTGCCCTGTAGAGTTCACTTCTCAGCAGTCATATCATTATCATCACAATCAGGACTACGCTGACTGGTATCACCAACTTATAGATAACACAGGATCCACCATTCACAATAGCCATTGTCACATCTCACCTCTGCAAAGGTCACAGAGCATGCCTACAACACTCTCTCATAGAAGTCAATGAGTCATCACCAGACTACAGGTTCCAATGGTCCATTTGGCTGCTGTGAAGCATATCTTTAACGCTGGGTTCAGACCTGAGCATACTGAACGTACGCTCTGTATGCGCGATTGTACGGGCGTTTGCAATCGCGCATACAGAGCCAAGCGAACACCCATTGTCGCACGTTCCCGCTAAAGTCTATGTACGGGAACGCGCGACAAGACGCCCCAAAGAAGCTCCTGTACTTCTTGGGGCGTCGGGCGTTTTACAGCGCTATCGTACGCGCAGGTGAGAACCATTCCCATAGGGAATCATTGGTTCTTGCCTGTTGAGCGTTTTACAGCGCGTAGGAACGCGCTGTAAAACGCTCAGGTCTGAACCCAGCCTTAATGCTGTTAGCAGCAGTTCGGGCAAGATGGCTGCTGCCATAATCATGTACAGACAATGGGGGCATAATTAATTCTGGGAGGCACTAATGGGGGCATTACTATTACTGGGGGGCCTGTAATGGGGAATTATTATTACTGGGGGCCTCTAATGGGGGCATTATTAATTATGGGGGTCACTAATTGGGACATTAATATTAAATGGGGGGAACTAATGGGGGCAATATTAATTCTGGGGGCACTAATTAAGACATTAATATTACTGGGGTACTTAAAATACAGGATCCGTTTTTTCTTTATTTTTGTGTTCTTCTGATGGATCAGAACAGAAAAATAACGGTGATGTGAACCCACCTGAAATGTATAATGGAAGGTTTTCTACCGAAACGATCTACATGAAGGAAAACGAGACGAGGCCGGATCGGAGAAGGACTGCGCCCTTCCAGGACCACGGATCTGGTTCTGCTCTGATTCATGTTCTTATTAGCTCCTTTTAGTTTGTGTCTTGTGCTGACAACTTTCCTTTGTCTTGTCCTTTCTTCGCCTTTCAGCCGCTTTATTTGTGGACGCGTTTTAGATGAGAAAAAAAGAAATCACGATCCTCTAATTATCCTACTGGAAATATTTTAATTAACCAGATCAGCGTGACTTGATAAGTGCAGGGTAATTTTAGACTCTCTGGCTTGTGCTGCGGAGCGTCGCTTGTTTTATTGCAGTTTTTTTCCATTTATTGGACTGTTTTTTTCCTAACAGCAGCTTTTTATGGAGGAGCGGTAAGTGGAGGGATCAGACACCGGGTGTTGCCGTATTCTCCTCCCGGAATCCATTACTAAATGAACATTTCACTCATACTGACGCACAGAGGCTTTTAATAAGGACCTTTTAGATGCCCGCTCCGGATTTTGGGCTGCCTGTTTCCAGGCAACTGAGGAATTGGCGTCGGACATTCACTGCACTTTGTACAGGACAGATTGGTGGTGTGGACAGTGGAAAATTTAGCAAAGATTTCGGACTAAAAAAGTGAATGTCCAGCCTCAAATAACAAAGTTTTTCTAGTCTTTATAGAGAAGGTTAAAAATTCTGCACTGATTATACAGTATCTGTATATGGATCAGAGCTCCAATAACTATACCCATGCTCCGCTACACTACTGGCAGTGTGCACCAGTCTAACCACATCACACCAGTCCGGCTATGGTGACCACGCACCAGTCCACCTTTGGGGCTCTTGCCGTTTTCTGCTATTGTGACTGTCTCTGGAACGCCCCCTATAACAGCAGTCTGCATGTGTAGTCTGGAGAGCCCCCTATAACAGCAGTCTGCATGTGTAGTCTGCAACGCCCCCTATAACAGCAGTCTGGATGTGTAGTCTGGAGAGCCCCTTATAACAGCAGTCTGGATGTGTAGTCTGGAGCGCCCCCTATAACAGCAGTCTGGATGTGTAGACTGGAGAGCCCCCTATAACAGCAGTCTGGATGTGTAGTCTAGAGAGCCCCCTATAACAGCAGTCTGGATGTGTAGTCTGGAGAGCCCCCTATAACAGCAGTCTAAATGTGTAGTCTGGAGAGCCCCCTATAACAGCAGTCGGGATGTGTAGTCTGGAACGCCCCCTATAACAGCAGTCTGGATGTGTAGTCTGGAGAGCCCCCTATAACAGCAGTCTGGATGTGTAGTCTGGAACGCCCCCTATAACAGCAGTCTGGATGTGTAGTCTGGAGAGCCCCCTATAACAGCAGTCTGGATGTGTAGTCTGGAGAGCCCCCTGTAACAGCAGTCTGGATGTGTAGTCTGGAGAGCCCCCTATAACAGCAGTCTGGATGTGTAGTCTGGAACTCCCCCTATAACAGCAGTCTGGATGTGTAGTCTGGAACGCCCCCTATAACAGCAGTCTGGATGTATAGTCTGGAGCGCCCCCTATAACAGCAGTCTGGATGTGTAATCTGGAGCGTCCCCTATAACAGCAGTCGGGATGTGTAGTCTGGAACGCCCCCTATAACAGCAGTCTGGATGTGTAGTCTGGAGCCTCCCCTATAACAGCAGTCTGGATGTGTAGTCTGGAGCCTCCCCTATAACAGCAGTCTGGATGTGTAGTCTGGAAAGCCCCCTATAACAGCATTCTGGATGTGTAGTCTGGAGAGCCCCCTATAACAGCAGTCTGGATGTGTAGTCTGGAGAGCCCCCTGTAACAGCAGTCTGGATGTGTAGTCTGGAGCGCCCCCTATAACAGCAGTCTGGATGTGTAGTCTGGAGAGCCCCCTATAACAGCATTCTGGATGTGTAGTCTGGAGAGCCCCCTGTAACAGCAGTCTGGATGTGTAGTCTGGAGAGCCCCCTGTAACAGCAGTCTGGATGTGTAGTCTGGAGCGCCCCCTATAACAGCAGTCTGGATGTGTAGTCTGGAACGCCCCCTATAACAGCAGTCGGGATGTGTAGTCTGGAACGCCCCCTATAACAGCAGTCTGGATGTGTAGTCTGGAGCCTCCCCTATAACAGCAGTCTGGATGTGTAGTCTGGAGCCTCCCCTATAACAGCAGTCTGGATGTGTAGTCTGGAGAGCCCCCTATAACAGCATTCTGGATGTGTAGTCTGGAGAGCCCCCTATAACAGCAGTCTGGATGTGTAGTCTGGAGAGCCCCCTATAACAGCAGTCTGGATGTGTAGTCTGGAGAGCCCCCTATAACAGCAGTCTGGATGTGTAGTCTGGATCGCCCCCTATAACAGCAGTCGGGATGTGTAGTCTGGATCGCCCCCTATAACAGCAGTCTGGATGTGTAGTCTAGAGCGCCCCCTATAACAGCAGTCTGGATGTGTAGTCTGGAGCCTCCCCTATAACAGCAGTCTGGATGTGTAGTCTGGAAAGCCCCCTATAACAGCATTCTGGATGTGTAGTCTGGAGAGCCCCCTATAACAGCAGTCTGGATGCGTAGTCTGGAGAGCCCCCTGTAACAGCAGTCTGGATGTGTAGTCTGGAGCGCCCCCTATAACAGCAGTCTGGATGTGTAGTCTGGAGAGCCCCCTATAACAGCATTCTGGATGTGTAGTCTGGAGAGCCCCCTGTAACAGCAGTCTGGATGTGTAGTCTGGAGAGCCCCCTGTAACAGCAGTCTGGATGTGTAGTCTGGAGCGCCCCCTATAACAGCAGTCTGGATGTGTAGTCTGGAACGCCCCCTATAACAGCAGTCGGGATGTGTAGTCTGGAACGCCCCCTATAACAGCAGTCTGGATGTGTAGTCTGGAGCCTCCCCTATAACAGCAGTCTGGATGTGTAGTCTGGAGCCTCCCCTATAACAGCAGTCTGGATGTGTAGTCTGGAGAGCCCCCTATAACAGCATTCTGGATGTGTAGTCTGGAGAGCCCCCTATAACAGCAGTCTGGATGTGTAGTCTGGAGAGCCCCCTATAACAGCAGTCTGGATGTGTAGTCTGGAGAGCCCCCTATAACAGCAGTCTGGATGTGTAGTCTGGAACGCCCCCTATAACAGCAGTCGGGATGTGTAGTCTGGAACGCCCCCTATAACAGCAGTCTGGATGTGTAGTCTAGAGCGCCCCCTATAACAGTAGTCTGGATGTGTAGTCTGGAACGCCCCCTATAACAGCAGTCTAGATGTGTAGTCTGGAGCGCCCTCTATAACAGCTGTCTGGATGTGTAGTCTGGAGAGCCCCCTATAACAGCAGTCTGGATGTGTAGTCTGGAACACCCCCTATAACAGCAGTCGGGATGTGTAGTCTGGAACGCCCCCTATAACAGCAGTCTGGATGTGTAGTCTGGAACACCCCCTATAACAGCAGTCTGGATGTGTAGTCTGGAGCGCCCCCTATAACAGCAGTCTGCATGTGTAGTCTGGAGAGCCCCCTGTAACAGCAGTCTGGATGTGTAGTCTGGAGAGCCCCCTGTAACAGCAGTCTGGATGTGTAGTCTGGAGCGCCCCCTATAACAGCAGTCTGGATGTGTAGTCTGGAGAGCCCCCTATAACAGTGCTCTGGACATGTAGTCTGGAGCGCCCCCTATAACAGCAGCCTGGATGTGTAGTCTGGAGAGCCCCCTATAACAGCAGTCTGGATGTGTAGTCTGGAGCGCCCCCTATAACAGCAGTCTGGATGTGTAGTCTGGAGCGCCCCCTATAACAGCAGACTGGATGTGTAGTCTAGAGCGCCCCCTATAACAGCAGTCTGGATGTGTAGTTTGGAGCGCCCCCTATAACAGCAGTCTGGATGTGTAGTCTGGAGCGCCCCCTATAACAGCAGTCTGGATGTGTAGTCTGGAGAGCCCCCTATAACAGCAGTCTGGATGTGTAGTCTGGAGCGCCCCCTATAACAGCAGCCTGGATGTGTAGTCTGGAGAGCCCCCTGTAACAGCAGTCTGGATGTGTAGTCTGGAGCGCCCCCTATAACAGCAGTCTGGATGTGTAGTCTGGAGAGCCCCCTATAACAGCAGTCTGGATGTGTAGTCTGGAGCGCCCCCTATAACAGCAGCCTGGATGTGTAGTCTGGAGCGCCCCCTATAACAGCAGCCTGGATGTGTAGTCTGGAGAGCCCCCTATAACAGCAGCCTGGATGTGTAGACTGGAGAGCCCCCTATAGCAGCAGTCTGGATGTGTAGTCTGGAGCGCCCCCTATAGGAATATGGATGTGTAGTCTGGAGCGCCCCCTATAGGAGTATGGATGTGTAGTCTGGAGCGCCCCCTATAACAGCAGCCTGGATGTGTAGTCTGGAGAGCCCCCTATGACAGCAGCCTGGATGTGTAGTCTGGAGAGCCCCCTATAACAGCAGTCTGGATGTGTAGTCTGGAGTGCCCCCTATAGAAGTATGGATGTGTAGTCTGGACGCCCCCTATAACAGCAGTCTGGATGTGTAGTCTGGAGCACCCCCTATAACAGCAGTCTGAATGTGTAGTCTGGAGCGCCCCCCTATAGGAGTATGGATGTGTAGTCTGGAGCGCCCCCTATAACAGCAGCCTGGATGTGTAGTCTGGAGCGCCCCCTATAACAGCAGCCTGGATGTGTAGTCTGGAGAGCCCCCTATAACAGCAGCCTGGATGTGTAGTCTGGAGAGCCCCCTATAACAGCAGTCTGGATGTGTAGTCTGGAGCGCCCCCTATAGGAGTATGGATGTGTAGTCTGGAGCGCCCCCTATAACAGCAGTCTGGATGTGTAGTCTGGAGCGCCCCCTATAACACCAGTCTGGATGTGTAGTCTGGAGAGCCCCCTATAACAGCAGTCTGGATGTGTAGTCTGGAGAGCCCCCTATAACAGCAGTCTGGATGTGTAGTCTGGAGCGCCCCCTATAGGAGTAGGGATGTGTAGTCTGGAGCGCCCCCCTATAGGAGTCTTGATGTGTAGTCTGGAGCGCCCCCTATAGGAGTATGGATGTGTAGTCTGCCTTAGTAGCACGTGACCTGTGCCGCCGGCTTGTGATATCGGGGGTACCACATAAATCTTGCTCCCACCATACATCTCATCATTATCCTATTACTTTATATATGAAGCTCTTGTGTGGTCATGGACGGTCTATTGATCACTATATGGTGGTATTGTTTAGACATGCTTTGGCTCTGCTGCACAGTATTATGTGTCCTCAGTGTAGGGTCAGGGTGGCAATGTATAGCGCCATTAGATGTTGTACAATACAGCACTTATAATCATGCACTGCGCGGTATGATCACTGTGCACTGTATGGCGGAACACCATAAATTTACTTTTTTCTAATTGAAACTAGCGGATCAGAACTGATAAGTCGACTTATATAATGTGTTTATTTCTGGGTTAGATGGAACGTACTGTCCTGAAGACGGCAAATTGTTTTATTTAATATGTGTCAAGCCTTTTCACCGTCCTCCACGTTAACGTTCTATCGAGCGCGACTTGAGATTTGCCTCTGTCATTTTAATCTCTGGAACCGCTGCATTCCCGTGAGTGCGGAATATTGCCTGGAAAGTATCTAGGTCAGATAGGAGGCCGAGCATATCCCTTATCCTACAGTAATATGCAGGCAGCATACATGAGCGTAGCCAGGGAAATGATTGAGGTGTGCTGGCCTGAATCTAAAGCAAGGCGCCATGAATTACTGATAACATGCAGATCCTCTCAAGCTGCAAACTTGGGCTCGATGGAAAGTCTGGAGCATTATGCAGCGGAGGATGTAGTAACTGCACAAGGTAAGGCCTTATTCTGAGGGATCTCCAGCGGAGCCGCTCAGGCGGATAAAATACTGTGCAAGCGTCCAGAGAAGTGCCGCTTTACAGATGACAAAGCCCCGTTTCATAAAAACCATGGAGCATTTCCAATGGCAAAGTTATGTCTCAGGGGACTAAGCAGGTAGAAACAAGATGGACACAACCGGAAGGAGGTTCTATGCAGAGGACAATTATAATCAAGGTTCTAGCTGGGGGCTCTGATGGTGCCGTGGGTGATAGGTGCCAGGGAGACGCCAAACAGCCACCCCACCTTTCCTAGGGTGTCAGGGCTAAGGCAGCAACATGAATCATATATCGAAATTACGGCATATACTTTTGATTCCAGATTGGATCACTCCTTTAGGTATTTGAAAAT
Organism: Bufo gargarizans; assembly: GCF_014858855.1. NCBI lineage: Eukaryota > Metazoa > Chordata > Amphibia > Anura > Bufonidae > Bufo > Bufo gargarizans. Next base: position 6,465 of record NW_025334501.1, on the reverse strand, counting down.
AAATGGCAGTAAGTAACACTCCTTCTAAAAGTAGGTAATAAGAAGGGATTACGTTGTCAGCTGTCAGAAGGGGAAGGAGACTGATTCTGTCCTGACCCTGGACAGTGCCATTCATTCCTATGTCGCTGCTGAGGCCAGTGATTGGTTAAGTGGGAATGTGAACGATGGATATGACATCAACACTTCTGGTCAGATCATCACTGGAAGCCCTCGGGCCTTGACCTGCAGAGCTGGAACAGGGAGACCTTTAGCAGGCAAGTAAAACTTTTTTCTTTGTTATATAATCCTTGGTTTTAACAACCGTCGGACAAGCCCTGTACAGGTTTTCTCAGTGTAAAGCCAATCATGAGGGAGGTTTTCTTTTAGGACTCATCACAATGGAACATGAACCGTTACACAACACTCTTGGAAGGATCGGTGGTTACTGCTGTTGTCTTGCAGCCCAAGGTTAAAATCTCACTAAAGGAAAAGGCAACAAAAAGGCAACTTCTGCATAGAGTTTGTATGCGCTTCCTGGGTTTTCTCTGGGTTGTTTGATTTCTTCTCACACTCTCAAAAAAACTGTGAGTTAATTTGCAATTTAGATTGTGAACTGATTGTGGACAGGGACCATAATAACCTCAACATGCCCTAATAGAGGGTCACAATTAGTAAATCTTCACTGTAACTTCTAACTGACCTGACAGAGGGTCATAATTGATGGATCTTCTCTGTCACCTCAAATACACCAAGTATTGGTCCTGCTTAATGGACCTCCTTCATAACTTCAAAAAGACCTAATAGGGGGTTCCAGATGATGGACCTCCATCATTGCCTCAAAGTCAACATGCCCTTATAGAAGATCACAATCGATACTCCTTCTTTGTAACTTCATACTGACCTAATAGGGGGTTCCAATTGATGTATCTCCTCCACTACCCCACAAGGCCTAAAAGAGGATTCCAATTAATGGATGTCCCACTTAATGGACCTCCTCTATTACTTAAACCAGATCCCAGCTGCAATTGATGGACCTTCTCCCTTACCTGAATCAGACCTAATAAAGGATCCTGAGTGATGAACATTCTCCTTTATCTCAGCCTGACCTAACAAAGTGTCCCAACTGATGTATCTTATTCCTTACTTCAGTCAGACCTAATAAATTGTCTCATTTGCTGGACCTTCTCCCTTAATTTAACCAGACCAAATAAAATATCTACCAACTGATGGATCTTCTCCCTTACATTAACCTGACCTAATAAAATCTCTCAATTGATGGACCTTCTCCCTTACATCAACCTGACCTAACAAAGTCTCTCAATTAATGGACCTTCTCCCTTATTTTAACCAGACCTAATAAAGGGCCCTAACTAATGGACCTTCTCTCTTATTTCAATCAGACCTAATAAATCGTCCATTTGATGGACGTTCTCACTGACCTCGACCAGACCAAATAAAGGATCTCCCAACTGATGGACCTTCTCTCATTTGATGGAGAATCTCCCTCACCTCAACCTGACCTAATAGGGTGTTTTGAAAAGAGTCAACTCTTTTCAGTGGAGTTGATGTAATTTATTACAGACTGGAGAGTTGATGTGGAGCTACCAGAGATATCTATGGCACATGAGGATACTTGATCAGATAAGTATTTCCAACAAGATTGAAACAAGAGCCTAAAAGGATGAATTGTAGATCATGCCGGCTGATAAAGTGGATAGAACACAGCGCGGTGTCCATACAATGGTGCTTTTCCTATCAACATCCCCTGACAGCTCTGGTAAATGTGACAAAATATAGTGAAAGTCGTCCGAAGGGCCGTGATGCTGCCATACGGAAATGTGAATTACAGATCCCTCCGAACATAGTGAGAGATCAGCCCTGACTGAACATGTCCACAGAGTAGGGATTACTTACCTTGTATGTTTCTACTCAGCACCGAGAGGACGTAATGAGAGCTAATCCCACCGCTTATTATTTGTTTGTCGATGAATCCAATATGGGTTTCTGCTGTGGGTAGAATTCTTTATGACCACCGCTATAGGCCATGGCTGCCATAGGTGGAGCAGCAACATAATATGTATGTATGGATTCTATATAGGACAGCCTAGATGTAGAGGAGCAGGATCTTCATGAGAATATATGTGATTGATATCCTGGCCTCCTATGTGAGAGGATCCTGGGTGGCCGTCATTGCACGGGCCATTGGAGTTTTTGCATAGATGTTTACAGACCCTGATTGACCTACCTGAGTGTCAGTCTTCACTGTAATTTTCATATACTTAGAATAAACAAAAAACTAAAATTGGAAAATAATGAAATGAATTACCGGTAAAATCTCAAACTGCAGTCTTGCTTGGAGCGCAGCAGGTCTATGGTGAGGTAGGTTAAAGTTCACACTTAGTCCTGAACATTATGTAAAAAAAACGCGCAGCTCCAGGACCATCAATGGAGATGTCAGTGTTCAAAGGCGCGCAGACAATATACTTCTAATGTGATCGCTCACTGGATTAAAGTCCGGGTTTCCACTTCAGTCGATCTCTTAGTCTCCTAGATATTATATAAGACAACTCGACAAACTGAAATACTGTAGATGTTCTAGTAATCAAGTTTTTTTTATTGTACTTACAAAGTTTAAAACAGATACAGTTGCAAGAAAAAGTATGTGAACCCTTTGGAATTATATGGATTTCTGCACAAATTAATCATAAAATGTGATCTGATCTTCATCTAAGTCACAACAATAGACAATCACAGTCGGCTTAACCTAATAACACACAAATAATTACATGTTACCATGTTTTTATTGAACACACCATGTAAACATTCACAGTGCAGGTGGAAAAAGTATGTGAACCCTTGCATTTAATAACTGGTTGAACCTCCTTTGGCAGCAATAACTTCCACCAAACGTTCCCTGTAGTTGCAGATCAGACGTGCACAACGGTCAGGAGTAATTCTTGACCATTCCCCTTTACAGAACTGTTTCAGTTCAGCAATATTCTTGGGATGTCTGGTGTGAATCGCTTTCTTGAGGTCCTGCCACAGCATCTCCATCGGGTTGAGGTCAGGACTCTGACTGGGCCACTCCAGAAGGTGGATTTTCTTCTGTTTAAGCCATTCTGTTGGTGATTTACTTTTTTGGGTCGTTGTCCTGTTGCAACACCCATCTTCTGTTGAGGTTCAGCTGGTGGACAGGTGGCCTTAAGTTCTCCTGCAAAATGTCTTGATAAACTTGGGAATTCATTTTTCCTTCGATGATGGCAATCCGTCCAGGCCCTAACGCAGCAAAGCAGCCCCAAACCATGATGCCCCCACCACCAAACTTCACAGTTGGGATGAGGTTTTGATGTCGGTGTGCTGTGCCTCTTTTTCCCCACACATAGTGTTGTGTGTTTCTTCCAAACAACTCAACTTTGGTCTCATCTGTCCACAGAATATTTTGCCAGTGCTGCTGTGGAACATCCAGGTGCTCTTGTGCAAACTGCAAACGTGCAGCAATGTTTTTTTTGGACAGCAGTGGCTTCCTCTGTGGTCTCCTCCCATGAAATCCATTCTTGTTTAGTGGTTTACGTATCGTAGATTCGCTATCAGGGATGTTAGCATATGCCAGAGACTTTTGTAAGTCTTTAGCTGACACTCTAGGATTCTTCTTCACCTCATTGAGCAGTCTGCGCTGTTCTCTTGCAGTCATCTTTACAGGACGGCCGCTCCTAGGGAGAGTAGCAGCAGTGCTGAACCTTCTCCATTTATAGACAATTTGTCTTACCGTGGACTGATGAACAGCAAGGCTTTTGGAGATACTTTTATAACCCTTTCCAGCTTTATGCAAGTCAACAATTCTTAATCGTAGGTCTTTTGAGAGCTCTTTTGTGCGAGGCATCATTCACATCAGGCAATGCTTCTTGTGAAAAGCAAACCCAGAACTGGTGTGTGTTTTTTATAGGGCAGCTGTAACCAACACCTCCAATCTCATCTCATTGATTGGACTCCAGTTGGCTGACACCTCACTCCAATTAGCTCTTGGAGATGTCATTAGTCTAGGGGTTCACATACTTTTTCCACCTGCACTGTGAATGTTTACATGGTGTGTTCAATAAAAACATGGTAACATTTAACTCTTTGTGTGTTATTAGTTTAAGCAGACTGTGATTGTCTATGGTTGTGACTTAGATGAAGATCAGATCACATTTTATGACCAATTTGTGCAGAAATCCATATCATTCCAAAAGGTTCACATACTTTTTCTTGCAACTGTAAATTCATATACGCATCTAGTTCCTCCGTCATCCATAGGCTCCCATGGTAAAACATGCGTTCTGTGCAATATACAACTTTTCGCAACGCCATAGAATAGTTCAACAGAGTGCAAAACTGAGTATATCAATGTACAGTGTAGCAGAGGCTAAAAGGACCCTCCATGCCTTAGGCCAATAGGGGGCTATGGACCCATTCAGCATATGTATGGGTGCATATGCCAAACATACACAATAAACACATAGCCTTAAAGGGGTTATCCAACCCCTATAATAACCCCTCAATGCCCGGGCACCTCCCATATACATTTTACTTACCCCGCTCCCCGCGTCGCTGTTGTCCTTATACATTCGATGAAATTCAGCCAAATATGCAGATTTCAGTGAGGGTGGTTGCCATATAATGTGTATAGGGGTCTCCTGACTTTCCCTCATCAGGAGAGAGAAGGCTTGAGCAGGTTCTATTTTGGCATGCTTGATCATTTTGTTTTCAAGGGAGATAAACTTCCGCTAAAGATGTCTGGAAGCAGCTTACTTCACTCTCTCCAAGCAAGGCTGTATTTACCACAAGGTACATGAGGGCACGTGCCTGTCACGGCTGAGGAAGGGGAAAACCCTCAGCCGTGCGGTGCCAGGTGATGGTAAGGTTGCTACTTGGCCTGAACCACAGAATTAGGGAGCAGGTCACCTCCTAGCGCTTCCCTAATCTGACCCTGACTCCTAGCTGCATGGGCCGCCCTTAAAGGTAGGAGGGCCCATACTCAGGAACCTCGGATCCCTACTGACCCTCCGTCGTTCCCTGAGCTAGGAGATGGGTAGACAGCCCGTTCCTCCTGGACAAGGAGAAACAGGAGTCTAAAGTGGCCAAGCTACAAGGGGAACAGAAACACCTTATGGCAGTGACAGGCAAATGCAACCAACACAACACTCACCTGCCACAGACAACAAAGCCTGGAACCCATGTGCAGGTGCTGCTGTTCAGAACACCAACGAACACAGCACACACCAGACATCACACAGGAACCCAGGACCATAAGCTGCAATAATAAGGAAACCCCACACACACCTTCATAACATCGTGTAACATAGTTTTATGACCAGAAGGGTGGCCCCCACTGGCAGTTGGTAAATAACCAGGAGGATGTCTCCAGCAAGCATGGCTGAAGCACCCTCTCTGACTACTGCCTTACACTGAGGCTATATAGGGCCAAGTAGCCACACCCACAGTCAGACACACCCAGGGTTCACACAGAAAGAAGGGAGTTAACCCTTCCAACACCAGGGAGGGTAGTGAAGCCACACAAAGGGAAAAGCACACAAACACACTCACCTGTTACTGCCGGCAACGGCATGCGTGGCAACCGTGTCCTGAAGAACAGCCAGCAGGCCGAGACACTGCCACCACATGCACACAACACCAGACGTTGCCGTGGACAATCGCAAGTGAAGGGAGGTGTCTAAGTGCATACAAACATGACCTTGTGCACAACAAACAGACAAAGGAAGTGCACACAAACACACGTTGCCAAGGGCAACTGCACGCATGCCTGTTGTCTGCGGAAACCGCACCTGAGGCAAACCACTAAGTGCCCCCAGCTGCGGTTGACACAACACCAAACCGCGGGCAACTGCATGAGGCTCCCAAGGAGTCACGACCATGACCAAGGGTCGTGACAGTGCCTAGGGCATCAGGGAGGGGGGGGGCAAAACTTCACAGAGAACAGTAATGACTTATGTTGGTTCTTTCCCCTTAGTGCTGCTTCTCATGTCTCCTCATCACTAACTTTTGTTTATTGCACTTCAGCTCCTCAGCTTTCCCTACCAGGTCATTTGCCTGCCTTAACAGGGTTGATCCTGCTGACATGTGCTCTTTAAATGTTACCTATTTATTGAGATGTGTGTGTTTTCCTGTAAATAACAGAGAGAAAGGATTTAACCCATGATACAGGTGCAGCTTTCTACCTCTCCCCATATGTTCTGCTGGAGAACACTTTGTTCTAGAAGTCCTTGAGAACCAGGTTAGAAGACAAATTTGATAAATTCTGAGCAAAAGACGAGTAACATCCACTCCTTCCAGAGATAATTTGTTGTTTGTTGTTTTTTTTTTTGGCTTCATTGAAATTGTTTGTGCATCGTCTGGAGGACCTGCCAGCTGGTGTGTCCTCACACTCATCCCTATCTTCACACACCGGCAGACGAATACGGTGAGGTAAGTCATCTGTAAGTAGATTAA